>NW_026871231.1:0-300000 GCF_028564815.1 Eubalaena glacialis | reverse complement strand
TAAGTGAAATAAGTCACACAGAAAAAGGCACTTATCCTAAGATATCGCTTATAGAGGGAATGTCAAAATCGCTACACTTGAACTGAATTACAAAACAGAACAGAGTCACACCTTTAGAAGACACACTATGGCTGCTTAACCGGAAAGGTGAGGTGGGGTGATGCATAAAACAAGGGTTTGAAATTAGCTCAGACACCGCTCCATAAGCCAAATATGTAATAGACAAGGCCTACTCCCTGCTCAGTGAACTGGACTCAACACCCCCTAGTCACGGCACAAGAATATATCTGACTAGTATGAATCTGAAAACCTATGTATTGATATCTCTCTGCAAGTGAATCAAGAGGGTGTAAAGCGGCATAAACACAGCAGGGAAAAGCAGCCAAACCCCATTCTAAACATACATTACTTTAAAAAACCCACAAAGCAAAGACAGTGAAAGAGAGAGAAATTCTTACAAAATCCGTTCAGGGTCTCTGATGCAACCTGGATTGACCATATCTAGACCCACAGCTGGATGAGACATAAGGCTGGACACTCTTGGGGCTGAGAGGATTGGTGAGGTTGGGTGAGCAAATGCAGATACTTTAAAGTAATACCGCGGGGTACCCACCCCATGGGTCTCAAATCTCCAGGTACAAGGGAATCTTCCTACATCAAAACATGCATGGGAAAGCCAGAAGATGGTATGCCGTGAGATCGGGAAAGGTTTCTAAAACGCACCTCATTTCTCCTCTCCTTGTGCTCGGGTTCGCCATTCCAGCCGCTTGACTAACCATCTCCCTACATGGAGAATCAGCACCTTTAACCTACTGTTTCGTCCAGGTTGCAATTTGTCCTGAGGATGAACGGGAAGACGGGGAACCAACGAAAGACTAGCCCTAGGTGTTGGGATAGGCAAAGGTCACTCCATTTTCCCATCAGGAAGAAGAATGAACCACAGGCTCAGCCTGCCCCCCAGAACCAAAATAGGGCCTGAAGCAATCCTGCGCTTTTGCGGCCAGCTCCCAAAAAAGCGAGTAGACAAATGGAGCTCAGGGGCACTTCAATTCACAAACGTGCAGAGTTATAAATGAGAACTCTCGTCCACAAATATATTGAGGGAAGGCAACGAAGAGGATTTGAAAGCAAGGCAGATTTGCAGGAAACAGATTTCAGGAGGTAGATTCGACTCGCCTTTAAAGCACATGAAAAGCGGCAAAACGTTGACAATGATGCCCTTTTTGGCCAACCAAGCAAGCCGGAAGGGCAAATCAGCGCTACAAAGAAGTCTCGCTTGCCCTCGGTCAAAAGGGCCATACTGAACAAACAGTAAAAACCAGAAAAGCAGGACAGGCCATGGAGACATGGGAGCCTTGCTACGCTGATGGGCGGGATGTAAATTGCCAACAGGCACTCTGGAGAAGAGTACGGTGTGTCCTGAAACAAGTAATAAACACAGCGTTGAGAGCATAGGGCACTTCCACTCATGGGCGTATAAATTGGGAAAACTAAAAATCAACAAGACACAGGCACCCCAAACTTTACGGCTGCTCTGTTGCCAACAACCTCCGCTTCGGTACACCTTCAATATCCCAGGAAAGAGAAAAATGGATAAAGAAATGGTGGTACTTGGCACAATGGAATATCACTCAGCCATGAAATCAATGTCATAAGGCTAGTTAGCAGCATGATGTGTCGATTTAGCGACGATGATTCTAAGTGAATTAAGTCACACAGAAAAAGGCACTTATCCTAAGATATCGCTTATAGAGGGAATGTCAAAATCGCTACACTTGAACTGAATTACAAAACAGAACAGAGTCACACCTTTAGAAGACACACTATGGCTGCTTAACCGGAAAGGTGAGGTGGGGTGATGCATAAAACAAGGGTTTGAAATTAGCTCAGACACCGCTCCATAAGCCAAATATGTAATAGACAAGGCCTACTCCCTGCTCAGTGAACTGGACTCAACACCCCCTAGTCACCGCACAAGAATATATCTGACTAGTAAGAATCTGAAAACCTATGTATTGATATCTCACTGCAAGTGAATCAAGAGGGTGTAAAGCGGCATAAACACAGCAGGGAAAAGCAGCCAAACCCCATTCTAAACATACATTACTTTAAAAAACCCACAAAGCAAAGACAGTGAAAGAGAGAGAAATTCTTACAAAATCCGTTCAGGGTCTCTGATGCAACCTGGATTGACCATATCTAGACCCACAGCTGGATGAGACATAAGGCTGGACACTCTTGGGGCTGAGAGGATTGGTGAGGTTGGGTGAGCAAATGCAGATACTTTAAAGTAATACCGCGGGGTACCCACCCCATGGGTCTCAAATCTCCAGGTACAAGGGAATCTTCCTACATCAAAACATGCATGGGAAACCCAGAAGATGGTATGCCATGATATCGGGAATGGTTTCTAAAACGCACCTCATTTCTCCTCTCCTTGTGCTCGGGTTCGCCATTCCAGCCGCTTGACTAACCATCTCCCTACTTGGAGAATCAGCACCTTTAACCTCCTGTTTCGTCCAGGTTGCAATTTGTCCTGAGGATGAACGGGAAGACGGGGAACCAACGAGAGACTAGCCCTAGGTGTTGGGACAGGCACAGGTCACTCCATTTTCCCATCAGGAAGAAGAATGAACCACAGGCTCAGCCTGCCCCCCAGAACCAAAATAGGGCCTGAAGCAATCCTGCGCTTTTGCGGCCAGCTCCCAAAAAAGCGAGGAGACAAATGGAGCTCAGGGGCACTGCAATTCACAAACGTGCAGAGTTATAAATGAGAACTCTCGTCCACAAATATATTGAGGGAAGGCAACGAAGAGGATTTGAAAGCAAGGCAGATTTGCAGGAAACAGATTTCAGGAGGTAGATTCGACTCGCCTTTAAAGCACATGAAAAGCGGCAAAACGTTGACAATGATGCCCTTGGCCAAAAAGGGCGTATGCGTTTTTTCCTGAATATATTCAGGAAAAAACGCATACGCCCTTTTTGGCCAACCAAGCAAGCCGGAAGGGCAAATCAGCGCTACAAAGAAGTCTCGCTTGCCCTCGGTCAAAAGGGCCATGCTGAACAAAGTGTAAAAACCAGAAAAGCAGGACAGGCCATGGAGACAAGGGAGCCTTGCTACGCTAATGGGCGGGATGTAAATTGCCAACAGGCACTCTGGAGATGAGTACGGTGTGTCCTGAAACAAGTAATAAACACAGCGTTGAGAGCATAGGGCACTTCCACTCATGGGCGTATAAATTGGGAAAACTAAAATCAACAAGACACAGGCACCCCAAACTTTACGGCTGCTCTGTTTACAAGAACCTCCGCTTCGGTACACCTTCAATATCCCAGGAAATAGAAAAATGGATAAAGAAATGGTGGTACTTGGCACAATGCAATATCACTCAGCCATGAAATCAATGTCATAAGGCTAGTTAGCAGCATGATGAGTGGATTTAGGTACGATGATTCTAAGTGAAATAAGTCACACAGAAAAAGGCACTTATCCTAAGATATCGCTTATAGAGGGAATGTCAAAATCGCTACACTTGAACTGAATTACAAAACAGAACAGAGGCACACCTTTAGAAGACACACTATGGCTGCTTAACCGGAAAGGTGAGGTGGGGTGATGCATAAAACAAGGGTTTCAAATTAGCTCAGAGACCTCTCCATAAGCCAAATATGTAATAGACAAGGCCTATTCCCTGCTCAGTGAACTGGACTCAACACACCCTAGTCACCACACAAGAATATATCTGACTAGTAAGAATCTGAAAACCTATGTATCGATATCTCTCTGCAAGTGAATCAAGAGGGTGTAAAGCGGCATCAACACAGCAGGGAAAAGCAGCCAAGCCCGATTCTAAACATAAATTACTTTAAAAAACCCACAAAACAAAGACAGTGAAAGAGAGAGAAATTCTTACAAAATCCGTTCAGGGTCTATGATGCAACCTGGATTGACCATATCTAGACCCACAGCTGGATGAGACATAAGGCTGGACACTCTTGGGGCTGAGAGGATTGGTGAGGTTGGGTGAGCAAATGCAGATACTTTAAAGTAATACCGCGGGGTACCCACCCCATGGGTCTCAAATCTCCAGGTACAAGGGAATCTTCCTACATCAAAACATGCATGGGAAACCCAGAAGATGGTATGCCATGATATCGGGAATGGTTTCTAAAACGCACCTCATTTCTCCTCTCCTTGTGCTCGGGTTCGCCATTCCAGCCGCTTGACTAACCATCTCCCTACTTGGAGAATCAGCACCTTTAACCTCCTGTTTCGTCCAGGTTGCAATTTGTCCTGAGGATGAACGGGAAGACGGGGAACCAACGAGAGACTAGCCCTAGGTGTTGGGACAGGCACAGGTCACTCCATTTTCCCATCAGGAAGAAGAATGAACCACAGGCTCAGCCTGCCCCCCAGAACCAAAATAGGGCCTGAAGCAATCCTGCGCTTTTGCGGCCAGCTCCCAAAAAAGCGAGGAGACAAATGGAGCTCAGGGGCACTGCAATTCACAAACGTGCAGAGTTATAAATGAGAACTCTCGTCCACAAATATATTGAGGGAAGGCAACGAAGAGGATTTGAAAGCAAGGCAGATTTGCAGGAAACAGATTTCAGGAGGTAGATTCGACTCGCCTTTAAAGCACATGAAAAGCGGCAAAACGTTGACAATGATGCCCTTGGCCAAAAAGGGCGTATGCGTTTTTTCCTGAATATATTCAGGAAAAAACGCATACGCCCTTTTTGGCCAACCAAGCAAGCCGGAAGGGCAAATCAGCGCTACAAAGAAGTCTCGCTTGCCCTCGGTCAAAAGGGCCATGCTGAACAAAGTGTAAAAACCAGAAAAGCAGGACAGGCCATGGAGACAAGGGAGCCTTGCTACGCTAATGGGCGGGATGTAAATTGCCAACAGGCACTCTGGAGATGAGTACGGTGTGTCCTGAAACAAGTAATAAACACAGCGTTGAGAGCATAGGGCACTTCCACTCATGGGCGTATAAATTGGGAAAACTAAAATCAACAAGACACAGGCACCCCAAACTTTACGGCTGCTCTGTTTACAAGAACCTCCGCTTCGGTACACCTTCAATATCCCAGGAAATAGAAAAATGGATAAAGAAATGGTGGTACTTGGCACAATGCAATATCACTCAGCCATGAAATCAATGTCATAAGGCTAGTTAGCAGCATGATGAGTGGATTTAGGTACGATGATTCTAAGTGAAATAAGTCACACAGAAAAAGGCACTTATCCTAAGATATCGCTTATAGAGGGAATGTCAAAATCGCTACACTTGAACTGAATTACAAAACAGAACAGAGGCACACCTTTAGAAGACACACTATGGCTGCTTAACCGGAAAGGTGAGGTGGGGTGATGCATAAAACAAGGGTTTCAAATTAGCTCAGAGACCTCTCCATAAGCCAAATATGTAATAGACAAGGCCTATTCCCTGCTCAGTGAACTGGACTCAACACACCCTAGTCACCACACAAGAATATATCTGACTAGTAAGAATCTGAAAACCTATGTATCGATATCTCTCTGCAAGTGAATCAAGAGGGTGTAAAGCGGCATCAACACAGCAGGGAAAAGCAGCCAAGCCCGATTCTAAACATAAATTACTTTAAAAAACCCACAAAACAAAGACAGTGAAAGAGAGAGAAATTCTTACAAAATCCGTTCAGGGTCTATGATGCAACCTGGATTGACCATATCTAGACCCACAGCTGGATGAGACATAAGGCTGGACACTCTTGGGGCTGAGAGGATTGGTGAGGTTGGGTGAGCAAATGCAGATACTTTAAAGTAATACCGCGGGGTACCCACCCCATGGGTCTCAAATCTCCAGGTACAAGGGAATCTTCCTACATCAAAACATGCATGGGAAACCCAGAAGATGGTATGCCATGATATCGGGAATGGTTTCTAAAACGCACCTCATTTCTCCTCTCCTTGTGCTCGGGTTCGCCATTCCAGCCGCTTGACTAACCATCTCCCTATTTGGAGAATCAGCACCTTTAACCTCCTGTTTCGTCCAGGTTGCAATTTGTCCTGAGGATGAACGGGAAGACGGGGAACCAACGAGAGACTAGCCCTAGGTGTTGGGACAGGCACAGGTCACTCCATTTTCCCATCAGGAAGAAGAATGAACCACAGGCTCAGCCTGCCCCCCAGAACAAAAATAGGGCCTGAAGCAATCCTGCGCTTTTGCGGCCAGCTCCCCAAAAAGCGAGGAGACAAATGGAGCTCAGGGGCACTTCAATTCACAAACGTGCAGAGTTATAAATGAGAACTCTCGTCCACAAATATATTGAGGGAAGGCAACGAAGAGGATTTGAAAGCAAGGCAGATTTGCAGGAAACAGATTTCAGGAGGTAGATTCGACTCGCCTTTAAAGCACATGAAAAGCGGCAAAACGTTGACAATGATGCCCTTGGCCAAAAAGGGCGTATGCGTTTTTTCCTGAATATATTCAGGAAAAAACGCATACGCCCTTTTTGGCCAACCAAGCAAGCCGGAAGGGCAAATCAGCACTACAAAGAAGTCTCGCTTGCCCTCGGTCAAAAGGGGCATGCTGAACAAAGTGTAAAAACCAGAAAAGCAGGACAGGCCATGGAGACATGGGAGCCTTGCTACGCAGATGGGCGGGATGTAAATTGCCAACAGGCACTCTGGAGATGAGTACGGTGTGTCCTGAAACAAGTAATAAACACAGCGTTGAGAGCATAGGGCACTTTCACTCATGGGCGTATAAATTGGGAAAATTAAAAATCAACAAGACACAGGCACCCCAAACTTTACGGCTGCTCTGTTGCCAAGAACCTCCGCTTCGGTACACCTTCAATATCCCAGGAAAGAGAAAAATGGATAAAGAAATGGTGGTACTTGGCACAATGGAATATCACTCAGCCATGAAATCAATGTCATAAGGCTAGTTAGCAGCATGATGTGTCGATTTAGCGACGATGATTCTAAGTGAATTAAGTCACACAGAAAAAGGCACTTATCCTAAGATATCGCTTATAGAGGGAATGTCAAAATCGCTACACTTGAACTGAATTACAAAACAGAACAGAGTCACACCTTTAGAAGACACACTATGGCTGCTTAACCGGAAAGGTGAGGTGGGGTGATGCATAAAACAAGGGTTTGAAATTAGCTCAGACACCGCTCCATAAGCCAAATATGTAATAGACAAGGCCTACTCCCTGCTCAGTGAACTGGACTCAACACCCCCTAGTCACCGCACAAGAATATATCTGACTAGTAAGAATCTGAAAACCTATGTATTGATATCTCACTGCAAGTGAATCAAGAGGGTGTAAAGCGGCATAAACACAGCAGGGAAAAGCAGCCAAACCCCATTCTAAACATACATTACTTTAAAAAACCCACAAAGCAAAGACAGTGAAAGAGAGAGAAATTCTTACAAAATCCGTTCAGGGTCTCTGATGCAACCTGGATTGACCATATCTAGCCCCACAGCTGGATGAGACATAAGGCTGGACACTCTTGGGGCTGAGAGGATTGGTGAGGTTGGGTGAGCAAATGCAGATACTTTAAAGTAATACCGCGGGGTACCCACCCCATGGGTCTCAAATCTCCAGGTACAAGGGAATCTTCCTACATCAAAACATGCATGGGAAACCCAGAAGATGGTATGCCATGATATCGGGAATGGTTTCTAAAACGCACCTCATTTCTCCTCTCCTTGTGCTCGGGTTCGCCATTCCAGCCGCTTGACTAACCATCTCCCTACTTGGAGAATCAGCACCTTTAACCTCCTGTTTCGTCCAGGTTGCAATTTGTCCTGAGGATGAACGGGAAGACGGGGAACCAACGAGAGACTAGCCCTAGGTGTTGGGACAGGCACAGGTCACTCCATTTTCCCATCAGGAAGAAGAATGAACCACAGGCTCAGCCTGCCCCCCAGAACCAAAATAGGGCCTGAAGCAATCCTGCGCTTTTGCGGCCAGCTCCCAAAAAAGCGAGGAGACAAATGGAGCTCAGGGGCACTGCAATTCACAAACGTGCAGAGTTATAAATGAGAACTCTCGTCCACAAATATATTGAGGGAAGGCAACGAAGAGGATTTGAAAGCAAGGCAGATTTGCAGGAAACAGATTTCAGGAGGTAGATTCGACTCGCCTTTAAAGCACATGAAAAGCGGCAAAACGTTGACAATGATGCCCTTGGCCAAAAAGGGCGTATGCGTTTTTTCCTGAATATATTCAGGAAAAAACGCATACGCCCTTTTTGGCCAACCAAGCAAGCCGGAAGGGCAAATCAGCGCTACAAAGAAGTCTCGCTTGCCCTCGGTCAAAAGGGCCATGCTGAACAAAGTGTAAAAACCAGAAAAGCAGGACAGGCCATGGAGACAAGGGAGCCTTGCTACGCTAATGGGCGGGATGTAAATTGCCAACAGGCACTCTGGAGATGAGTACGGTGTGTCCTGAAACAAGTAATAAACACAGCGTTGAGAGCATAGGGCACTTCCACTCATGGGCGTATAAATTGGGAAAACTAAAATCAACAAGACACAGGCACCCTAAACTTTACGGCTGCTCTGTTTACAAGAACCTCCGCTTCGGTACACCTTCAATATCCCAGGAAATAGAAAAATGGATAAAGAAATGGTGGTACTTGGCACAATGCAATATCACTCAGCCATGAAATCAATGTCATAAGGCTAGTTAGCAGCATGATGAGTGGATTTAGGTACGATGATTCTAAGTGAAATAAGTCACACAGAAAAAGGCACTTATCCTAAGATATCGCTTATAGAGGGAATGTCAAAATCGCTACACTTGAACTGAATTACAAAACAGAACAGAGGCACACCTTTAGAAGACACACTATGGCTGCTTAACCGGAAAGGTGAGGTGGGGTGATGCATAAAACAAGGGTTTCAAATTAGCTCAGAGACCTCTCCATAAGCCAAATATGTAATAGACAAGGCCTATTCCCTGCTCAGTGAACTGGACTCAACACACCCTAGTCACCACACAAGAATATATCTGACTAGTAAGAATCTGAAAACCTATGTATCGATATCTCTCTGCAAGTGAATCAAGAGGGTGTAAAGCGGCATCAACACAGCAGGGAAAAGCAGCCAAGCCCGATTCTAAACATAAATTACTTTAAAAAACCCACAAAACAAAGACAGTGAAAGAGAGAGAAATTCTTACAAAATCCGTTCAGGGTCTATGATGCAACCTGGATTGACCATATCTAGACCCACAGCTGGATGAGACATAAGGCTGGACACTCTTGGGGCTGAGAGGATTGGTGAGGTTGGGTGAGCAAATGCAGATACTTTAAAGTAATACCGCGGGGTACCCACCCCATGGGTCTCAAATCTCCAGGTACAAGGGAATCTTCCTACATCAAAACATGCATGGGAAACCCAGAAGATGGTATGCCATGATATCGGGAATGGTTTCTAAAACGCACCTCATTTCTCCTCTCCTTGTGCTCGGGTTCGCCATTCCAGCCGCTTGACTAACCATCTCCCTATTTGGAGAATCAGCACCTTTAACCTCCTGTTTCGTCCAGGTTGCAATTTGTCCTGAGGATGAACGGGAAGACGGGGAACCAACGAGAGACTAGCCCTAGGTGTTGGGACAGGCACAGGTCACTCCATTTTCCCATCAGGAAGAAGAATGAACCACAGGCTCAGCCTGCCCCCCAGAACCAAAATAGGGCCTGAAGCAATCCTGCGCTTTTGCGGCCAGCTCCCAAAAAAGCGAGGAGACAAATGGAGCTCAGGGGCACTGCAATTCACAAACGTGCAGAGTTATAAATGAGAACTCTCGTCCACAAATATATTGAGGGAAGGCAACGAAGAGGATTTGAAAGCAAGGCAGATTTGCAGGAAACAGATTTCAGGAGGTAGATTCGACTCGCCTTTAAAGCACATGAAAAGCGGCAAAACGTTGACAATGATGCCCTTGGCCAAAAAGGGCGTATGCGTTTTTTCCTGAATATATTCAGGAAAAAACGCATACGCCCTTTTTGGCCAACCAAGCAAGCCGGAAGGGCAAATCAGCGCTACAAAGAAGTCTCGCTTGCCCTCGGTCAAAAGGGCCATGCTGAACAAAGTGTAAAAACCAGAAAAGCAGGACAGGCCATGGAGACAAGGGAGCCTTGCTACGCTAATGGGCGGGATGTAAATTGCCAACAGGCACTCTGGGGATGAGTACGGTGTGTCCTGAAACAAGTAATAAACACAGCGTTGAGAGCATAGGGCACTTCCACTCATGGGCGTATAAATTGGGAAAACTAAAATCAACAAGACACAGGCACCCCAAACTTTACGGCTGCTCTGTTTACAAGAACCTCCGCTTCGGTACACCTTCAATATCCCAGGAAATAGAAAAATGGATAAAGAAATGGTGGTACTTGGCACAATGCAATATCACTCAGCCATGAAATCAATGTCATAAGGCTAGTTAGCAGCATGATGAGTGGATTTAGGTACGATGATTCTAAGTGAAATAAGTCACACAGAAAAAGGCACTTATCCTAAGATATCGCTTATAGAGGGAATGTCAAAATCGCTACACTTGAACTGAATTACAAAACAGAACAGAGGCACACCTTTAGAAGACACACTATGGCTGCTTAACCGGAAAGGTGAGGTGGGGTGATGCATAAAACAAGGGTTTCAAATTAGCTCAGAGACCTCTCCATAAGCCAAATATGTAATAGACAAGGCCTATTCCCTGCTCAGTGAACTGGACTCAACACACCCTAGTCACCACACAAGAATATATCTGACTAGTAAGAATCTGAAAACCTATGTATCGATATCTCTCTGCAAGTGAATCAAGAGGGTGTAAAGCGGCATCAACACAGCAGGGAAAAGCAGCCAAGCCCGATTCTAAACATAAATTACTTTAAAAAACCCACAAAACAAAGACAGTGAAAGAGAGAGAAATTCTTACAAAATCCGTTCAGGGTCTATGATGCAACCTGGATTGACCATATCTAGACCCACAGCTGGATGAGACAGAAGGCTGGACACTCTTGGGGCTGAGAGGATTGGTGAGGTTGGGTGAGCAAATGCAGATACTTTAAAGTAACACTGCGGGGAACACACCCCATGGGTCTCAAATCTCCAGGTACAAGGGCATCTTCCTACATCAAAACATGCATGGGAAACCCAGAAGATGGTATGCCATGAGATCGGGAAAGGTTTCTAAAATGCACCTCATTTCTCCTCTCCTTGTGCTAGGGTTCACCATTCCAGCTGCTTGACTAACCATCTCCCTACTTGGAGAATCAGCACCTTTAACCTCCTGATTGTACAGGTTGCAATTTGTCCTGAGGATGAACGGGAAGACGCGGAACCAACGAGAGACGAGCCCTAGGTGTTGGGACAGGCATAGGTCACTCCATTTTCCCATCAGGAAGAAGAATGAACCACAGGCTCAGCCTGCCCCCCAGAACCAAAATAGGGCCTGAAGCAATCCTGCGCTTTTGCGGCCAGCTCCCAAAAAAGCGAGGAGACAAATGGAGCTCAGGGGCACTGCAATTCACAAACGTGCAGAGTTATAAATGAGAACTCTCGTCCACAAATATATTGAGGGAAGGCAACGAAGAGGATTTGAAAGCAAGGCAGATTTGCAGGAAACAGATTTCAGGAGGTAGATTCGACTCGCCTTTAAAGCACATGAAAAGCGGCAAAACGTTGACAATGATGCCCTTGGCCAAAAAGGGCGTATGCGTTTTTTCCTGAATATATTCAGGAAAAAACGCATACGCCCTTTTTGGCCAACCAAGCAAGCCGGAAGGGCAAATCAGCGCTACAAAGAAGTCTCGCTTGCCCTCGGTCAAAAGGGCCATGCTGAACAAAGTGTAAAAACCAGAAAAGCAGGACAGGCCATGGAGACATGGGAGCCTTGCTACGCTGATGGGCGGGATGTAAATTGCCAACAGGCACTCTGGAGAAGAGTACGGTGTGTCCTGAAACAAGTAATAAACACAGCGTAGAGAGCATAGGGCACTTCCACTCATGGGCGTATAAATTGTGAAAACTAAAAGTCAACAAGACACAGGCACCCTAAAGTTTACGGCTGCTCTGTTTCCAAGAACCTCCACTTCGGTACACCTTCAATATCCCAGGAAAGAGAAAAATGGATAAAGAAATGGTGGTACTTGGCACAGTGGAATATCACTCAACCATGAAATCAATGTCATAAGGCTAGTTAGCAGCATGATGAGTGGATTTAGATACGATGATTCTAAGTGAAATAAGTCACACAGAAAAAGACACTTATCCTAAGATATCGCTTATAGAGGGAATGTCAAAATCGCTACACTTGAACTGAATTACAAAACAGAACAGAGTCACACCTTTAGAAGACACACTATGGCTGCTTAACGGGAAAGGTGAGGTGGGGTGATGCATAAAACAAGGGTTTCAAATTAGCTCAGAGACCGCTCCATAAGCAAAATATGTAATAGACAAGGCCTACTCCCTGCTCAGTGAACTGGAATCAACACACCCTAGTCAACACACAAGAATATATCTGACTAGTAAGAATCTGAAAACCTATGTATCGATATCTCTCTGCAAGTGAATCAAGAGGGTGTAAAGCGGCATCAACACAGCAGGGAAAAGCAGCCAAGCCCGATTCTAAACATAAATTACTTTAAAAAACCCACAAAACAAAGACAGTGAAAGAGAGAGAAATTCTTACAAAATCCGTTCAGGGTCTATGATGCAACCTGGATTGACAATATCAAGACCCACAGCTGGATGAGACATAAGGCTGGACACTCTTGGGGCTGAGAGGGTTGGTGAGGTTGGGTGAGCAAATGCAGATACTTTAAAGTAACACTGCGGGGAACACACCCCATGGGTCTCAAATCTCCAGGTACAAGGGAATCTTCCTACATCAAAACATGCATGGGAAACCCAGAAGATGGTATGCCATGAGATCGGGAAAGGTTTCTAAAACGCACCTCATTTCTCCTCTCCTTGTGCTCGGGTTCGCCATTCCAGCCGCTTGACTAACCATCTCCCTACTTGGAGAATCAGCACCTTTAACCTCCTGATTGTACAGGTTGCAATTTGTCCTGAGGATGAACGGGAAGACGCGGAACCAACGAGAGACGAGCCCTAGGTGTTGGGACAGGCATAGGTCACTCCATTTTCCCATCAGGAAGAAGAATGAACCACAGGCTCAGCCTGCCCCCCAGAACCAAAATAGGGCCTGAAGCAATCCTGCGCTTTTGCGGCCAGCTCCCAAAAAAGCGAGGAGACAAATGGAGCTCAGGGGCACTGCAATTCACAAACGTGCAGAGTTATAAATGAGAACTCTCGTCCACAAATATATTGAGGGAAGGCAACGAAGAGGATTTGAAAGCAAGGCAGATTTGCAGGAAACAGATTTCAGGAGGTAGATTCGACTCGCCTTTAAAGCACATGAAAAGCGGCAAAACGTTGACAATGATGCCCTTGGCCAAAAAGGGCGTATGCGTTTTTTCCTGAATATATTCAGGAAAAAACGCATACGCCCTTTTTGGCCAACCAAGCAAGCCGGAAGGGCAAATCAGCGTTACAAAGAAGTCTCGCTTGCCCTCGGTCAAAAGGGCCATGTTGAACAAAGTGTAAAAACCAGAAAAGCAGGACAGGCCATGGAGACATGGGAGCCTTGCTACGCTGATGGGCGGGATATAAATTGCCAACAGGCACTCTGGAGAAGAGTACGGTGTGTCCTGAAACAAGTAATAAACACAGCGTAGAGAGCATAGGGCACTTCCACTCATGGGCGTATAAATTGGGAAAACTAAAAATCAACAAGACACAGGCACCCTAAAGTTTACGGCTGCTCTGTTTCCAAGAACCTCCGCTTCGGTACACCTTCAATATCCCAGGAAAGAGAAAAATGGATAAAGAAATGGTGGTACTTGGCACAATGGAATATCACTCAGCCATGAAATCAATGTCATAAGGCTAGTTAGCAGCATGATGAGTGGATTTAGGTACGATGATTCTAAGTGAAATAAGTCACACAGAAAAAGACATTATCCTAAGATATCGCTTATAGAGGGAATGTCAAAATCGCTACACTTGAACTGAATTACAAAACAGAACAGAGTCACACCTTTAGAAGACACACTATGGCTGCTTAACGGGAAAGGTGAGGTGGGGTGATGCATAAAACAAGGGTTTGAAATTAGCTCAGAGACCGCTCCATAAGCCAAATATGTAATAGACAAGGCCTACTCCCTGCTCAGTGAACTGGACTCAACACCCCCTAGTCACCGCACAAGAATATATCTGACTAGTATGAATCTGAAAACCTATGTATCGATATCTCTCTGCAAGTGAATCAAGAGGGTGTAAAGCGGCATAAACACAGCAGGGAAAAGCAGCCAAACCCCATTCTAAACATACATTACTTTAAAAAACCCACAAAGCAAAGACAGTGAAAGAGAGAGAAATTCTTACAAAATCCGTTCAGGGTCTCTGATGCAACCTGGATTGACCATATCTAGACCCACAGCTGGATGAGACATAAGGCTGGACACTCTTGGGGCTGAGAGGATTGGTGAGGTTGGGTGAGCAAATGCAGATACTTTAAAATAATACCGCGGGGTACCCACCCCATGGGTCTCAAATCTCCAGGTACAAGGGAATCTTCCTACATCAAAACATGCATGGGAAACCCAGAAGATGGTAGGCCGTGAGATCGGGAAAGGTTTCTAAAACGCACCTCATTTCTCCTCTCCTTGTGCTCGGGTTCGCCATTCCAGCCGCTTGACTAACCATCTCCCTACTTGGAGAATCAGCACCTTTAACCTACTGTTTCGTCCAGGTTGCAATTTGTCCTGAGGATGAACGGGAAGACGGGGAACCAACGAAAGACTAGCCCTAGGTGTTGGGACAGGCACAGGTCACTCCATTTTCCCATCAGGAAGAAGAATGAACCACAGGCTCAGCCTGCCCCCCAGAACCAAAATAGGGCCTGAAGCAATCCTGCGCTTTTGCGGCCAGCTCCCAAAAAAGCGAGGAGACAAATGGAGCTCAGGGGCACTGCAATTCACAAACGTGCAGAGTTATAAATGAGAACTCTCGTCCACAAATATATTGAGGGAAGGCAACGAAGAGGATTTGAAAGCAAGGCAGATTTGCAGGAAACAGATTTCAGGAGGTAGATTCGACTCGCCTTTAAAGCACATGAAAAGCGGCAAAACGTTGACAATGATGCCCTTGGCCAAAAAGGGCGTATGCGTTTTTTCCTGAATATATTCAGGAAAAAACGCATACGCCCTTTTTGGCCAACCAAGCAAGCCGGAAGGGCAAATCAGCGCTACAAAGAAGTCTCGCTTGCCCTCGGTCAAAAGGGCCATGCTGAACAAACAGTAAAAACCAGAAAAGCAGGACAGGCCATGGAGACATGGGAGCCTTGCTACGCTGATGGGCGGGATGTAAATTGCCAACAGGCACTCTGGAGAAGAGTACGGTGTGTCCTGAAACAAGTAATAAACACAGCGTTGAGAGCATAGGGCACTTCCACTCATGGGCGTATAAATTGGGAAAACTAAAAATCAACAAGACACAGGCACCCTAAAGTTTACGGCTGCTCTGTTTCCAAGAACCTCCGCTTCGGTACACCTTCAATATCCCAGGAAAGAGAAAAATAGATAAAGAAATGGTGGTACTTGGCACAATGCAATATCACTCAGCCATGAAATCAATGTCATAAGGCTAGTTAGCAGCATGATGAGTGGATTTAGGTACGATGATTCTAAGTGAAATAAGTCACACAGAAAAAGACACTTATCCTAAGATATCGCTTATAGAGGGAATGTCAAAATCGCTACACTTGAACTGAATTACAAAACAGAACAGAGTCACACCTTTAGAAGACACACTATGGCTGCTTAACGGGAAAGGTGAGGTGGGGTGATGCATAAAACAAGGGTTTCAAATTAGCTCAGAGACCGCTCCATAAGCAAAATATGTAATAGACAAGGCCTACTCCCTGCTCAGTGAACTGGACTCAACACACCCTAGTCACCACACAAGAATATATCTGACTAGTAAGAATCTGAAAACCTATGTATCGATATCTCTCTGCAAGTGAATCAAGAGGGTGTAAAGCGGCATCAACACAGCAGGGAAAAGCAGCCAAGCCCGATACTAAACATAAATTACTTTAAAAAACCCACAAAACAAAGACAGTGAAAGAGAGAGAAATTCTTACAAAATCCGTTCAGGGTCTATGATGCAACCTGGATTGACCATATCTAGACCCACAGCTGGATGAGACATAAGGCTGGACACTCTTGGGGCTGAGAGGATTGGTGAGGTTGGGTGAGCAAATGCAGATACTTTAAAGTAACACTGCGGGGAACACACCCCATGGGTCTCAAATCTCCAGGTACAAGGGCATCTTCCTACATCAAAACATGCATGGGAAACCCAGAAGATGGTATGCCATGAGATCGGGAAAGGTTTCTAAAATGCACCTCATTTCTCCTCTCCTTGTGCTCGGGTTCACCATTCCAGCTGCTTGACTAACCATCTCCCTACTTGGAGAATCAGCACCTTTAACCTCCTGATTGTACAGGTTGCAATTTGTCCTGAGGATGAACGGGAAGACGCGGAACCAACGAGAGACGAGCCCTAGGTGTTGGGACAGGCATAGGTCACTCCATTTTCTCATCAGGAAGAAGAATGAACCACAGGCTCAGCCTGCCCCCCAGAACCAAAATAGGGCCTGAAGCAATCCTGCGCTTTTGCGGCCAGCTCCCAAAAAAGCGAGGAGACAAATGGAGCTCAGGGGCACTGCAATTCACAAACGTGCAGAGTTATAAATGAGAACTCTCGTCCACAAATATATTGAGGGAAGGCAACGAAGAGGATTTGAAAGCAAGGCAGATTTGCAGGAAACAGATTTCAGGAGGTAGATTCGACTCGCCTTTAAAGCACATGAAAAGCGGCAAAACGTTGACAATGATGCCCTTGGCCAAAAAGGGCGTATGCGTTTTTTCCTGAATATATTCAGGAAAAAACGCATACGCCCTTTTTGGCCAACCAAGCAAGCCGGAAGGGCAAATCAGCGCTACAAAGAAGTCTCGCTTGCCCTCGGTCAAAAGGGCCATGCTGAACAAAGTGTAAAAACCAGAAAAGCAGGACAGGCCATGGAGACATGGGAGCCTTGCTACGCTGATGGGCGGGATGTAAATTGCCAACAGGCACTCTGGAGAAGAGTACGGTGTGTCCTGAAACAAGTAATAAACACAGCGTAGAGAGCATAGGGCACTTCCACTCATGGGCGTATAAATTGGGAAAACTAAAAGTCAACAAGACACAGGCACCCCAAACTTTACGGCTGCTCTGTTTCCAAGAACCTCCACTTCGGTACACCTTCAATATCCCAGGAAAGAGAAAAATGGATAAAGAAATGGTGGTACTTGGCACAATGCAATATCACTCAGCCATGAAATCAATGTCATAAGGCTAGTTAGCAGCATGATGAGTGGATTTAGATACGATGATTCTAAGTGAAATAAGTCACACAGAAAAAGACACTTATCCTAAGATATCGCTTATAGAGGGAATGTCAAAATCGCTACACTTGAACTGAATTACAAAACAGAACAGAGTCACACCTTTAGAAGACACACTATGGCTGCTTAACGGGAAAGATGAGGTGGGGTGATTCATAAAACAAGGGTTTGAAATTAGCTCAGACACCGCTCCATAAGCCAAATATGTAATAGACAAGGCCTACTCCCTGCTCAGTGAACTGGACTCAACACACCCTAGTCACCACACAAGAATATATCTGACTAGTATGAATCTGAAAACCTATGTATCGATATCTCTCTGCAAGTGAATCAAGAGGGTGTAAAGCGGCATAAACACAGCAGGGAAAAGCAGCCAAGCCTGATTCTAAACATACATTACTTTAAAAAACCCACAAAACAAAGACAGTGAAAGAGAGAGAAATTCTTACAAAATCCGTTCAGGGTCACTGATGCAACCTGGATTGACCATATCAAGACCCACAGCTGGATGAGACATAAGGCTGGACACTCTTGGGGCTGAGAGGGTTGGTGAGGTTGGGTGAGCAAATGCAGATACTTTAAAGTAACACTGCGGGGAACACACCCCATGGGTCTCAAATCTCCAGGTACAAGGGAATCTTCCTACATCAAAACATGCATGGGAAACCCAGAAGATGGTATGCCATGAGATCGGGAAAGGTTTCTAAAACGCACCTCATTTCTCCTCTCCTTGTGCTCGGGTTCGCCATTCCAGCCGCTTGACTAACCATCTCCCTACTTGGAGAATCAGCACCTTTAACCTCCTGATTGTACAGGTTGCAATTTGTCCTGAGGATGAACGGGAAGACGCGGAACCCACGAGAGACGAGCCCTAGGTGTTGGGACAGGCATAGGTCACTCCATTTTCCCATCAGGAAGAAGAATGAACCACAGGCTCAGCCTGCCCCCCAGAACCAAAATAGGGCCTGAAGCAATCTTGCGCTTTTGCGGCCAGCTCCCAAAAAAGCGAGGAGACAAATGGAGCTCAGGGGCACTGCAATTCACAAACGTGCAGAGTTATAAATGAGAACTCTCGTCCACAAATATATTGAGGGAAGGCAACGAAGAGGATTTGAAAGCAAGGCAGATTTGCAGAAAACAGATTTCAGGAGGTAGATTCCACTCGCCTTTAAAGCACATGAAAAGCGGCAAAACGTTGACAATGATGCCCTTGGCCAAAAAGGGCGTATGCGTTTTTTCCTGAATATATTCAGGAAAAAACGCATACGCCCTTTTTGGCCAACCAAGCAAGCCGGAAGGGCAAATCAGCGCTACAAAGAAGTCTCGCTTGCCCTCGGTCAAAAGGGCCATGCTGAACAAAGTGTAAAAACCAGAAAAGCAGGACAGGCCATGGAGACATGGGAGCCTTGCTACGCTGATGGGCGGGATGTAAATTGCCAACAGGCACTCTGGAGAAGAGTACGGTGTGTCCTGAAACAAGTAATAAACACAGCGTAGAGAGCATAGGGCACTTCCACTCAAGGGCGTATAAATTGGGAAAACTAAAAATCAACAAGACACAGGCACCCTAAAGTTTACGGCTGCTCTGTTTCCAAGAACCTCCACTTCGGTACACCTTCAATATCCCAGGAAAGAGAAAAATGGATAAAGAAATGGTGGTACTTGGCACAATGGAATATCACTCAGCCATGAAATCAATGTCATAAGGCTAGTTAGCAGCATGATGAGTGGATTTAGATACGATGATTCTAAGTGAAATAAGTCACACAGAAAAAGACACTTATCCTAAGATATCGCTTATAGAGGGAATGTCAAAATCGCTACACTTGAACTGAATTACAAAACAGAACAGAGTCACACCTTTAGAAGACACACTATGGCTTCTTAACGGGAAAGGTGAGGTGGGGTGATGCATAAAACAAGGGTTTGAAATTAGCTCAGACACCGCTCCATAAGCCAAATATGTAATAGACAAGGCCTACTCCCTGCTCAGTGAACTGGACTCAACACCCCCTAGTCACCGCACAAGAATATATCTGACTAGTATGAATCTGAAAACCTATGTATCGATATCTCTCTGCAAGTGAATCAAGAGGGTGTAAAGCGGCATAAACACAGCAGGGAAAAGCAGCCAAACCCCATTCTAAACATACATTACTTTAAAAAACCCACAAAGCAAAGACAGTGAAAGAGAGAGAAATTCTTACAAAATCCGTTCAGGGTCTCTGATGCAACCTGGATTGACCATATCTAGACCCACAGCTGGATGAGACATAAGGCTGGACACTCTTGGGGCTGAGAGGATTGGTGAGGTTGGGTGAGCAAATGCAGATACTTTAAAATAATACCGCGGGGTACACACCCCATGGGTCTCAAATCTCCAGGTACAAGGGAATCTTCCTACATCAAAACATGCATGGGAAACCCAGAAGATGGTATGCCGTGAGATCGGGAAAGGTTTCTAAAACGCACCTCATTTCTCCTCTCCTTGTGCTCGGGTTCGCCATTCCAGCCGCTTGACTAACCATCTCCCTACTTGGAGAATCAGCACCTTTAACCTACTGTTTCGTCCAGGTTGCAATTTGTCCTGAGGATGAACGGGAAGACGGGGAACCAACGAAAGACTAGCCCTAGGTGTTGGGACAGGCACAGGTCACTCCATTTTCCCATCAGGAAGAAGAATGAACCACAGGCTCAGCCTGCCCCCCAGAACCAAAATAGGGCCTGAAGCAATCCTGCGCTTTTGCGGCCAGCTCCCAAAAAAGCGAGGAGACAAATGGAGCTCAGGGGCACTGCAATTCACAAACGTGCAGAGTTATAAATGAGAACTTTCGTCCACAAATATATTGAGGGAAGGCAACGAAGAGGATTTGAAAGCAAGGCAGATTTGCAGGAAACAGATTTCAGGAGGTAGATTCGACTCGCCTTTAAAGCACATGAAAAGCGGCAAAACGTTGACAATGATGCCCTTGGCCAAAAAGGGCATATGCGTTTTTTCCTGAATATATTCAGGAAAAAACGCATATGCCCTTTTTGGCCAACCAAGTAAGCCGGAAGGGCAAATCAGCGCTACAAAGAAGTCTCGCTTGCCCTCGGTCAAAAGGGCCATGCTGAACAAAGTGTAAAAACCAGAAAAGCAGGACAGTCCATGGAGACATGGGAGCCTTACTACGCTGATGGGCGGGATGTAAATTGCCAACAGGCACTCTGGAGAAGAGTACGGTGTGTCCTGAAACAAGTAATAAACACAGCGTAGAGAGCATAGGGCACTTCCACTCATGGGCGTATAAATTGGGAAAACTAAAAATCAACAAGACACAGGCACCCTAAAGTTTACGGCTGCTCTGTTTCCAAGAACCTCCGCTTCGGTACACCTTCAATATCCCAGGAAAGAGAAAAATGGATAAAGAAATGGTGGTACTTGGCACAATGGAATATCACTCAGCCATGAAATCAATGTCATAAGGCTAGTTAGCAGCATGATGAGTAGATTTAGGTACGATGATTCTAAGTGAAATAAGTCACACAGAAAAAGACACTTATCCTAAGATATCGCTTATAGAGAGAATGTCAAAATCGCTACACTTGAACTGAATTACAAAACAGAACAGAGTCACACCTTTAGAAGACACACTATGGCTGCTTAACGGGAAAGGTGAGGTGGGGTGATGCATAAAACAAGGGTTTCAAATTAGCTCAGAGACCGCTCCATAAGCCAAATATGTAATAGACAAGGCCTACTCCCTGCTCAGTGAACTGGACTCAACACACCCTAGTCACCACACAAGAATATATCTGACTAGTAAGAATCTGAAAACCTATGTATCGATATCTCTCTGCAAGTGAATCAAGAGGGTGTAAAGCGGCATCAACACAGCAGGGAAAAGCAGCCAAGCCCGATACTAAACATAAATTACTTTAAAAAACCCACAAAACAAAGACAGTGAAAGAGAGAGAAATTCTTACAAAATCCGTTCAGGGTCTATGATGCAACCTGGATTGACCATATCTAGACCCACAGCTGGATGAGACATAAGGCTGGACACTCTTGGGGCTGAGAGGATTGGTGAGGTTGGGTGAGCAAATGCAGATACTTTAAAGTAACACTGCGGGGAACACACCCCATGGGTCTCAAATCTCCAGGTACAAGGGCATCTTCCTACATCAAAACATGCATGGGAAACCCAGAAGATGGTATGCCATGAGATCGGGAAAGGTTTCTAAAATGCACCTCATTTCTCCTCTCCTTGTGCTCGGGTTCACCATTCCAGCTGCTTGACTAACCATCTCCCTACTTGGAGAATCAGCACCTTTAACCTCCTGATTGTACAGGTTGCAATTTGTCCTGAGGATGAACGGGAAGACGCGGAACCAACGAGAGACGAGCCCTAGGTGTTGGGACAGGCATAGGTCACTCCATTTTCTCATCAGGAAGAAGAATGAACCACAGGCTCAGCCTGCCCCCCAGAACCAAAATAGGGCCTGAAGCAATCCTGCGCTTTTGCGGCCAGCTCCCAAAAAAGCGAGGAGACAAATGGAGCTCAGGGGCACTGCAATTCACAAACGTGCAGAGTTATAAATGAGAACTCTCGTCCACAAATATATTGAGGGAAGGCAACGAAGAGGATTTGAAAGCAAGGCAGATTTGCAGGAAACAGATTTCAGGAGGTAGATTCGACTCGCCTTTAAAGCACATGAAAAGCGGCAAAACGTTGACAATGATGCCCTTGGCCAAAAAGGGCGTATGCGTTTTTTCCTGAATATATTCAGGAAAAAACGCATACGCCCTTTTTCGCCAACCAAGCAAGCCGGAAGGGCAAATCAGCGCTACAAAGAAGTCTCGCTTGCCCTCGGTCAAAAGGGCCATGCTGAACAAAGTGTAAAAACCAGAAAAGCAGGACAGGCCATGGAGACATGGGAGCCTTGCTACGCTGATGGGCGGGATGTAAATTGCCAACAGGCACTCTGGAGATGAGTACGGTGTGTCCTGAAACAAGTAATAAACACAGCGTTGAGAGCATAGGGCACTTCCACTCATGGGCGTATAAATTGGGAAAACTAAAAATCAACAAGACACAGGCACCCCAAACTTTATGGCTGCTCTGTTTCCAAGAACCTCCACTTCGGTACACCTTCAATATCCCAGGAAAGAGAAAAATGGATAAAGAAATGGTGGTACTTGGCACAATGCAATATCACTCAGCCATGAAATCAATGTCATAAGGCTAGTTAGCAGCATGATGAGTGGATTTAGATACGATGATTCTAAGTGAAATAAGTCACACAGAAAAAGACACTTATCCTAAGATATCGCTTATAGAGGGAATGTCAAAATCGCTACACTTGAACTGAATTACAAAACAGAACAGAGTCACACCTTTAGAAGACACACTATGGCTGCTTAACGGGAAAGGTGAGGTGGGGTGATTCATAAAACAAGGGTTTGAAATTAGCTCAGAGACCGCTCCATAAGCCAAATATGTAATAGACAAGGCCTACTCCCTGCTCAGTGAACTGGACTCAACACACCCTAGTCACCACACAAGAATATATCTGACTAGTATGAATCTGAAAACCTATGTATCGCTATCTCTCTGCAAGTGAATCAAGAGGGTGTAAAGCGGCATCAACACAGCAGGGAAAAGCAGCCAAGCCCGATTCTAAACATAAATTACTTTAAAAAACCCACAAAACTAAGACAGTGAAAGAGAGAGAAATTCTTACAAAATCCGTTCAGGGTCACTGATGCAACCTGGATTGACCATATCAAGACCCACAGCTGGATGAGACATAAGGCTGGACACTCTTGGGGCTGAGAGGGTTGGTGAGGTTGGGTGAGCAAATGCAGATACTTTAAAGTAACACTGCGGGGAACACACCCCATGGGTCTCAAATCTCCAGGTACAAGGGAATCTTCCTACATCAAAACATGCATGGGAAACCCAGAAGATGGTATGCCATGAGATCGGGAAAGGTTTCTAAAACGCACCTCATTTCTCCTCTCCTTGTGCTCGGGTTCGCCATTCCAGCCGCTTGACTAACCATCTCCCTACTTGGAGAATCAGCACCTTTAACCTCCTGATTGTACAGGTTGCAATTTGTCCTGAGGATGAACGGGAAGACGCGGAACCAACGAGAGACGAGCCCTAGGTGTTGGGACAGGCATAGGTCACTCCATTTTCCCATCAGGAAGAAGAATGAACCACAGGCTCAGCCTGCCCCCCAGAACCAAAATAGGGCCTGAAGCAATCCTGCGCTTTTGCGGCCAGCTCCCAAAAAAGCGAGGAGACAAATGGAGCTCAGGGGCACTGCAATTCACAAACGTGCAGAGTTATAAATGAGAACTCTCGTCCACAAATATATTGAAGGAAGGCAACGAAGAGGATTTGAAAGCAAGGCAGATTTGCAGGAAACAGATTTCAGGAGGTAGATTCGACTCGCCTTTAAAGCACATGAAAAGCGGCAAAACGTTGACAATGATGCCCTTGGCCAAAAAGGGCGTATGCGTTTTTTCCTGAATATATTCAGGAAAAAACGCATACGCCCTTTTTGGCCAACCAAGCAAGCCGGAAGGGCAAATCAGCGCTACAAAGAAGTCTCGCTTGCCCTCGGTCAAAAGGGCCATGCTGAACAAAGTGTAAAAACCAGAAAAGCAGGACAGGCCATGGAGACATGGGAGCCTTGCTACGCTGATGGGCGGGATGTAAATTGCCAACAGGCACTCTGGAGATGAGTACGGTGTGTCCTGAAACAAGTAAAAAACACAGCGTTGAGAGCATAGGGCACTTCCACTCATGGGCGTATAAATTGGGAAAATTAAAAATCAACAAGACACAGGCACCCCAAACTTTACGGCTGCTCTGTTGCCAAGAACCTCCGCTTCGGTACACCTTCAATATCCCAGGAAAGAGAAAAATGGATAAAGAAATGGTGGTACTTGGCACAATGGAATATCACTCAGCCATGAAATCAATATCATAAGGCTAGTTAGCAGCATGATGAGTGGATTTAGGTACGATGATTCTAAGTGAAATAAGTCACACAGAAAAAGACACTTATCCTAAGATATCGCTTATAGAGGGAATGTCAAAATCGCTACACTTGAACTGAATTACAAAACAGAACAGAGTCACACCTTTAGAAGACACACTATGGCTGCTTAACGGGAAAGGTGAGGTGGGGTGATGCATAAAACAAGGGTTTGAAATTAGCTCAGAGACCGCTCCATAAGCCAAATATGTAATAGACAAGGCCTACTCCCTGCTCAGTGAACTGGACTCAACACACCCTAGTCACCACACAAGAATATATCTGACTAGTAAGAATCTGAAAACCTATGTATCGATATCTCTCTGCAAGTGAATCAAGAGGGTGTAAAGCGGCATAAACACAGCAGGGAAAAGCAGCCAAACCCCATTCTAAACATACATTACTTTAAAAAACCCACAAAGCAAAGACAGTGAAAGAGAGAGAAATTCTTACAAAATCCGTTCTGGGTCTATGATGCAACCTGGATTGACCATATCTAGACCCACAGCTGGATGAGACATAAGGCTGGACACTCTTGGGGCTGAGAGGATTGGTGAGGTTGGGTGAGCAAACGCAGATACTTTAAAGTAACACTGCGGGGAACACACCCCATGGGTCTCAAATCTCCAGGTACAAGGGCATCTTCCTACATCAAAACATGCATGGGAAACCCAGAAGATGGTATGCCATGAGATCAGGAAAGGTTTCTAAAATGCACCTCATTTCTCCTCTCCTTGTGCTCGGGTTCACCATTCCAGCTGCTTGACTAACCATCTCCCTACTTGAAGAATCAGCACCTTTAACCTCCTGATTGTACAGGTTGCAATTTGTCCTGAGGATGAACGTGAAGATGGGGAACCAACGAGAGACGAGCCCTAGGTGTTGGGACAGGCATAGGTCACTCCATTTTCCCATCAGGAAGAAGAATGAACCACAGGCTCAGCCTGCCCCCCAGAACCAAAATAGGGCCTGAAGCAATCCTGCGCTTTTGCGGCCAGCTCCCAAAAAAGCGAGGAGACAAATGGAGCTCAGCGGCACTGCAATTCACAAACGTGCAGAGTTATAAATGAGAACTCTCGTCCACAAATATATTGAAGGAAGGCAACGAAGAGGATTTGAAAGCAAGGCAGATTTGCAGGAAACAGATTTCAGGAGGTAGATTCGACTCGCCTTTAAAGCACATGAAAAGCGGCAAAACGTTGACAATGATGCCCTTGGCCAAAAAGGGCGTATGCGTTTTTTCCTGAATATATTCAGGAAAAAACGCATACGCCCTTTTTGGCCAACCAAGCAAGCCGGAAGGGCAAATCAGCGCTACAAAGAAGTCTCGCTTGCCCTCGGTCAAAAGGGCCATGTTGAACAAAGTGTAAAAACCAGAAAAACAGGACAGGCCATGGAGACATGGGAGCCTTGCTACGCTGATGGGCGGGATGTAAATTGCCAACAGGCACTCTGGAGAAGAGTACGGTGTGTCCTGAAACAAGTAATAAACACAGCGTAGAGAGCATAGGGCACTTCCACTCATGGGCGTATAAATTGGGAAAACTAAAAATCAACAAGACACAGGCACCCCAAACTTTACGGCTGCTCTGTTTACAAGAACCTCCGCTTCGGTACACCTTCAATATCCCAGGAAAGAGATAAATGGATAAAGAAATGGTGGTACTTGGCACAATGCAATATCACTCAGCCATGAAATCAATGTCATAAGGCTAGTTAGCAGCATGATGAGTGGATTTAGGTACGATGAGTCTAAGTGAAATAAGTCACACAGAAAAAGGCACTTATCCTAAGATATCGCTTATAGAGGGAATGTCAAAATCGCTACACTTGAACTGAATTACAAAACAGAACAGAGTCACACCTTTAGAAGACACACTATGGCTGCTTAACCGGAAAGGTGAGGTGGGGTGATGCATAAAACAAGGGTTTGAAATTAGCTCAGACACCGCTCCATAAGCCAAATATGTAATAGACAAGGCCTACTCCATGCTCAGTGAACTGGACTCAACACCCCCTAGTCACCGCACAAGAATATATCTGACTAGTATGAATCTGAAAACCTATGTATTGATATCTCTCTGCAAGTGAATCAAGAGGGTGTAAAGCGGCATAAACACAGCAGGGAAAAGCAGCCAAACCCCATTCTAAACATACATTACTTTAAAAAACCCACAAAGCAAAGACAGTGAAAGAGAGAGAAATTCTTACAAAATCCGTTCAGGGTCTCTGATGCAACCTGGATTGACCATATCTAGACCCACAGCTGGATGAGACATAAGGCTGGACACTCTTGGGGCTGAGAGGTTTGGTGAGGTTGGGTGAGCAAACGCAGATACTTTAAAGTAATACCGCGGGGTACCCACCCCATGGGTCTCAAATCTCCAGGTACAAGGGAATCTTCCTACATCAAAACATGCATGGGAAACCCAGAAGATGGTATGCCGTGAGATCGGGAAAGGTTTCTAAAACGCACCTCATTTCTCCTCTCCTTGTGCTCGGGTTCGCCATTCCAGCCGCTTGACTAACCATCTCCCTACTTGGAGAATCAGCACCTTTAACCTACTGTTTCGTCCAGGTTGCAATTTGTCCTGAGGATGAACGGGAAGACGGGGAACCAAAGAAAGACTAGCCCTAGGTGTTGGGATAGGCACAGGTCACTCCATTTTCCCATCAGGAAGAAGAATGAACCACAGGCTCAGCCTGCCCCCCAGAACCAAAATAGGGCCTGAAGCAATCCTGCGCTTTTGCGGCCAGCTCCCAAAAAAGCGAGGAGACAAATGGAGCTCAGCGGCACTGCAATTCACAAACGTGCAGAGTTATAAATGAGAACTCTCGTCCACAAATATATTGAAGGAAGGCAACGAAGAGGATTTGAAAGCAAGGCAGATTTGCAGGAAACAGATTTCAGGAGGTAGATTCGACTCGCCTTTAAAGCACATGAAAAGCGGCAAAACGTTGACAATGATGCCCTTGGCCAAAAAGGGCGTATGCGTTTTTTCCTGAATATATTCAGGAAAAAACGCATACGCCCTTTTTGGCCAACCAAGCAAGCCGGAAGGGCAAATCAGCGCTACAAAGAAGTCTCGCTTGCCCTCGGTCAAAAGGGCCATGCTGAACAAAGTGTAAAAACCAGAAAAGCAGGACAGGCCATGGAGACATGGGAGCCTTGCTACGCTGATGGGCGGGATGTAAATTGCCAACAGGCACTCTGGAGATGAGTACGGTGTGTCCTGAAACAAGTAATAAACACAGCGTTGAGAGCATAGGGCACTTCCACTCATGGGCGTATAAATTGGGAAAATTAAAAATCAACAAGACACAGGCACCCCAAACTTTACGGCTGCTCTGTTTACAAGAACCTCCGCTTCGGTACACCTTCAATATCCCAGGAAAGAGAAAAATGGATAAAGAAATGGTGGTACTTGGCACAATGGAATATCACTCAGCCATGAAATCAATATCATAAGGCTAGTTAGCAGCATGATGAGTGGATTTAGGTACGATGATTCTAAGTGAAATAAGTCACACAGAAAAAGACACTTATCCTAAGATATCGCTTATAGAGGGAATGTCAAAATCGCTACACTTGAACTGAATTACAAAACAGAACAGAGTCACACCTTTAGAAGACACACTATGGCTGCTTAACGGGAAAGGTGAGGTGGGGTGATGCATAAAACAAGGGTTTCAAATTAGCTCAGAGACCGCTCCATAAGCCAAATATGTAATAGACAAGGCCTACTCCCTGCTCAGTGAACTGGACTCAACACACCCTAGTCACCACACAAGAATATATCTGACTAGTAAGAATCTGAAAACCTATGTATCGATATCTCTCTGCAAGTGAATCAAGAGGGTGTAAAGCGGCATAAACACAGCAGGGAAAAGCAGCCAAACCCCATTCTAAACATACATTACTTTAAAAAACCCACAAAGCAAAGACAGTGAAAGAGAGAGAAATTCTTACAAAATCCGTTCTGGGTCTATGATGCAACCTGGATTGACCATATCTAGACCCACAGCTGGATGAGACATAAGGCTGGACACTCTTGGGGCTGAGAGGATTGGTGAGGTTGGGTGAGCAAACGCAGATACTTTAAAGTAACACTGCGGGGAACACACCCCATGGGTCTCAAATCTCCAGGTACAAGGGCATCTTCCTACATCAAAACATGCATGGGAAACCCAGAAGATGGTATGCCATGAGATCGGGAAAGGTTTCTAAAATGCACCTCATTTCTCCTCTCCTTGTGCTCGGGTTCACCATTCCAGCTGCTTGACTAACCATCTCCCTACTTGGAGAATCAGCACCTTTAACCTCCTGATTGTACAGGTTGCAATTTGTCCTGAGGATGAACGTGAAGACGGGGAACCAACGAGAGACGAGCCCTAGGTGTTGGGACAGACATAGGTCACTCCATTTTCCCATCAGGAAGAAGAATGAACCACAGGCTCAGCCTGCCCCCCAGAACCAAAATAGGGCCTGAAGCAATCCTGCGCTTTTGCGGCCAGCTCCCAAAAAAGCGAGGAGACAAATGGAGCTCAGGGGCACTGCAATTCACAAACGTGCAGAGTTATAAATGAGAACTCTCGTCCACAAATATATTGAGGGAAGGCAACGAAGAGGATTTGAAAGCAAGGCAGATTTGCAGGAAACAGATTTCAGGAGGTAGATTCGACTCGCCTTTAAAGCACATGAAAAGCGGCAAAACGTTGACAATGATGCCCTTGGCCAAAAAGGGCGTATGCGTTTTTTCCTGAATATATTCAGGAAAAAACGCATACGCCCTTTTTGGCCAACCAAGCAAGCCGGAAGGGCAAATCAGCGCTACAAAGAAGTCTCGCTTGCCCTCGGTCAAAAGGGCCATGTTGAACAAAGTGTAAAAACCAGAAAAACAGGACAGGCCATGGAGACATGGGAGCCTTGCTACGCTGATGGGCGGGATGTAAATTGCCAACAGGCACTCTGGAGAAGAGTACGGTGTGTCCTGAAACAAGTAATAAACACAGCGTAGAGAGCATAGGGCACTTCCACTCATGGGCGTATAAATTGGGAAAACTAAAAATCAACAAGACACAGGCACCCCAAACTTTACGGCTGCTCTGTTTACAAGAACCTCCGCTTCGGTACACCTTCAATATCCCAGGAAAGAGATAAATGGATAAAGAAATGGTGGTACTTGGCACAATGCAATATCACTCAGCCATGAAATCAATGTCATAAGGGTAGTTAGCAGCATGATGAGTGGATTTAGGTACGATGAGTCTAAGTGAAATAAGTCACACAGAAAAAGGCACTTATCCTAAGATATCGCTTATAGAGGGAATGTCAAAATCGCTACACTTGAACTGAATTACAAAACAGAACAGAGTCACACCTTTAGAAGACACACTATGGCTGCTTAACCGGAAAGGTGAGGTGGGGTGATGCATAAAACAAGGGTTTGAAATTAGCTCAGACACCGCTCCATAAGCCAAATATGTAATAGACAAGGCCTACTCCCTGCTCAGTGAACTGGACTCAACACCCCCTAGTCACCGCACAAGAATATATCTGACTAGTATGAATCTGAAAACCTATGTATTGATATCTCTCTGCAAGTGAATCAAGAGGGTGTAAAGCGGCATAAACACAGCAGGGAAAAGCAGCCAAACCCCATTCTAAACATACATTACTTTAAAAAACCCACAAAGCAAAGACAGTGAAAGAGAGAGAAATTCTTACAAAATCCGTTCAGGGTCTCTGATGCAACCTGGATTGACCATATCTAGACCCACAGCTGGATGAGACATAAGGCTGGACACTCTTGGGGCTGAGAGGATTGGTGAGGTTGGGTGAGCAAATGCAGATACTTTAAAGTAATACCGCGGGGTACCCACCCCATGGGTCTCAAATCTCCAGGTACAAGGGAATCTTCCTACATCAAAACATGCATGGGAAAGCCAGAAGATGGTATGCCGTGAGATCGGGAAAGGTTTCTAAAACGCACCTCATTTCTCCTCTCCTTGTGCTCGGGTTCGCCATTCCAGCCGCTTGACTAACCATCTCCCTACATGGAGAATCAGCACCTTTAACCTACTGTTTCGTCCAGGTTGCAATTTGTCCTGAGGATGAACGGGAAGACGGGGAACCAACGAAAGACTAGCCCTAGGTGTTGGGATAGGCAAAGGTCACTCCTTTTTCCCATCAGGAAGAAGAATGAACCACAGGCTCAGCCTGCCCCCCAGAACCAAAATAGGGCCTGAAGCAATCCTGCGCTTTTGCGGCCAGCTCCCAAAAAAGCGAGGAGACAAATGGAGCTCAGGGGCACTGCAATTCACAAACGTGCAGAGTTATAAATGAGAACTCTCGTCCACAAATATATTGAGGGAAGGCAACGAAGAGGATTTGAAAGCAAGGCAGATTTGCAGGAAACAGATTTCAGGAGGTAGATTCGACTCGCCTTTAAAGCACATGAAAAGCGGCAAAACGTTGACAATGATGCCCTTTTTGGCCAACCAAGCAAGCCGGAAGGGCAAATCAGCGCTACAAAGTAGTCTCGCTTGCCCTCGGTCAAAAGGGCCATACTGAACAAACAGTAAAAACCAGAAAAGCAGGACAGGCCATGGAGACATGGGAGCCTTGCTACGCTGATGGGCGGGATGTAAATTGCCAACAGGCACTCTGGAGAAGAGTACGGTGTGTCCTGAAACAAGTAATAAACACAGCGTTGAGAGCATAGGGCACTTCCACTCATGGGCGTATAAATTGGGAAAACTAAAAATCAACAAGACACAGGCACCCCAAACTTTACGGCTGCTCTGTTGCCAAGAACCTCCGCTTCGGTACACCTTCAATATCCCAGGAAAGAGAAAAATGGATAAAGAAATGGTGGTACTTGGCACAATGGAATATCACTCAGCCATGAAATCAATGTCATAAGGCTAGTTAGCAGCATGATGAGTGGATTTAGGTACGATGATTCTAAGTGAAATAAGTCACACAGAAAAAGACACTTATCCTAAGATATCGCTTATAGAGGGAATGTCAAAATCGCTACACTTGAACTGAATTACAAAACAGAACAGAGGCACACCTTTAGAAGACACACTATGGCTGCTTAACGGGAAAGGTGAGGTGGGGTGATGCATAAAACAAGGGTTTGAAATTAGCTCAGAGACCGCTCCATAAGCCAAATATGTAATAGACAAGGCCTACTCCCTGCTCAGTGAACTGGACTCAACACACCCTAGTCACCACACAAGAATATATCTGACTAGTAAGAATCTGAAAACATATATATCGATATCTCTCTGCAAGTGAATCAAGAGGGTGTAAAGCGGCATCAACACAGCAGGGAAAAGCAGCCAAGCCCGATTGTAAACATAAATTTCTTTAAAAAACCCACAAAACAAAGACAGTGAAAGAGAGAGAAATTCTTACAAATCCGTTCAGGGTCTATGATGCAACCTGGATTGACCATATCTAGACCCACAGCTGGATGAGACATAAGGCTGGACACTCTTGGGGCTGAGAGGATTGGTGAGGTTGGGTGAGCAAACGCAGATACTTTAAAGTAACACTGCGGGGAAGACACCCCATGGGTCTCAAATCTCCAGGTACAAGGGAATCTTCCTACATCAAAACATACATGGGAAACCCAGAAGATGGTATGCCATGAGATCGGGAAAGGTTTCTAAAATGCACCTCATTTCTCCTCTCCTTGTGCTCGGGTTCACCATTCCAGCTGCTTGACTAACCATCTCCCTACTTGGAGAATCAGCACCTTTAACCTCCTGATTGTACACGTTGCAATTTGTCCTGAGGATGAACGTGAAGACGGGGAACCAACGAGAGACGAGCCCTAGGTGTTGGGACAGGCATAGGTCACTCCATTTTCCCATCAGGAAGAAGAATGAACCACAGGCTCAGCCTGCCCCCCAGAACCAAAATAGGACCTGAAGCAATCCTGCGCTTTTGCGGCCAGCTCCCAAAAAAGCGAGGAGACAAATGGAGCTCAGGGGCACTGCAATTCACAAACGTGCAGAGTTATAAATGAGAACTCTCGTCCACAAATATATTGAAGGAAGGCAACGAAGAGGATTTGAAAGCAAGGCAGATTTGCAGGAAACAGATTTCAGGAGGTAGATTCGACTCGCCTTTAAAGCACATGAAAAGCGGCAAAACGTTGACAATGATGCCCTTGGCCAAAAAGGGCGTATGCGTTTTTTCCTGAATATATTCAGGAAAAAACGCATACGCCCTTTTTGGCCAACCAAGCAAGCCGGAAGGGCAAATCAGCGCTACAAAGAAGTCTCGCTTGCCCTCGGTCAAAAGGGCCATGTTGAACAAAGTGTAAAAACCAGAAAAACAGGACAGGCCATGGAGACATGGGAGCCTTGCTACGCTGATGGGGGGATGTAAATTGCCAACAGGCACTCTGGAGAAGAGTACGGTGTGTCCTGAAACAAGTAATAAACACAGCGTAGAGAGCATAGGGCACTTCCACTCATGGGCGTATAAATTGGGAAAACTAAAAATCAACAAGACACAGGCACCCCAAACTTTACGGCTGCTCTGTTTACAAGAACCTCCGCTTCGGTACACCTTCAATATCCCAGGAAAGAGATAAATGGATAAAGAAATGGTGGTACTTGGCACAATGCAATATCACTCAGCCATGAAATCAATGTCATAAGGCTAGTTAGCAGCATGATGAGTGGATTTAGGTACGATGAGTCTAAGTGAAATAAGTCACACAGAAAAAGGCACTTATCCTAAGATATCGCTTATAGAGGGAATGTCAAAATCGCTACACTTGAACTGAATTACAAAACAGAACAGAGTCACACCTTTAGAAGACACACTATGGCTGCTTAACCGGAAAGGTGAGGTGGGGTGATGCATAAAACAAGGGTTTGAAATTAGCTCAGACACCGCTCCATAAGCCAAATATGTAATAGACAAGGCCTACTCCCTGCTCAGTGAACTGGACTCAACACCCCCTAGTCACCGCACAAGAATATATCTGACTAGTATGAATCTGAAAACCTATGTATTGATATCTCTCTGCAAGTGAATCAAGAGGGTGTAAAGCGGCATAAACACAGCAGGGAAAAGCAGCCAAACCCCATTCTAAACATACATTACTTTAAAAAACCCACAAAGCAAAGACAGTGAAAGAGAGAGAAATTCTTACAAAATCCGTTCAGGGTCTCTGATGCAACCTGGATTGACCATATCTAGACCCACAGCTGGATGAGACATAAGGCTGGACACTCTTGGGGCTGAGAGGATTGGTGAGGTTGGGTGAGCAAATGCAGATACTTTAAAGTAATACCGCGGGGTACCCACCCCATGGGTCTCAAATCTCCAGGTACAAGGGAATCTTCCTACATCAAAACATGCATGGGAAACCCAGAAGATGGTATGCCGTGAGATCGGGAAAGGTTTCTAAAACGCACCTCATTTCTCCTCTCCTTGTGCTCGGGTTCGCCATTCCAGCCGCTTGACTAACCATCTCCCTACATGGAGAATCAGCACCTTTAACCTACTGTTTCGTCCAGGTTGCAATTTGTCCTGAGGATGAACGGGAAGACGGGGAACCAACGAAAGACTAGCCCTAGGTGTTGGGATAGGCACAGGTCACTCCATTTTCCCATCAGGAAGAAGAATGAACCACAGGCTCAGCCTGCCCCCCAGAACCAAAATAGGGCCTGAAGCAATCCTGCGCTTTTGCGGCCAGCTCCCAAAAAAGCGAGGAGACAAATGGAGCTCAGGGGCACTGCAATTCACAAACGTGCAGAGTTATAAATGAGAACTCTCGTCCACAAATATATTGAGGGAAGGCAACGAAGAGGATTTGAAAGCAAGGCAGATTTGCAGGAAACAGATTTCAGGAGGTAGATTCGACTCGCCTTTAAAGCACATGAAAAGCGGCAAAACGTTGACAATGATGCCCTTTTTGGCCAACCAAGCAAGCCGGAAGGGCAAATCAGCGCTACAAAGAAGTCTCGCTTGCCCTCGGTCAAAAGGGCCATACTGAACAAACAGTAAAAACCAGAAAAGCAGGACAGGCCATGGAGACATGGGAGCCTTGCTACGCTGATGGGCGGGATGTAAATTGCCAACAGGCACTCTGGAGAAGAGTATGGTGTGTCCTGAAACAAGTAATAAACACAGCGTTGAGAGCATAGGGCACTTCCACTCATGGGCGTATAAATTGGGAAAACTAAAAATCAACAAGACACAGGCACCCCAAACTTTACGGCTGCTCTGTTGCCAAGAACCTCCGCTTCGGTACACCTTCAATATCCCAGGAAAGAGAAAAATGGATAAAGAAATGGTGGTACTTGGCACAATGGAATATCACTCAGCCATGAAATCAATGTCATAAGGCTAGTTAGCAGCATGATGAGTGGATTTAGGTACGATGATTCTAAGTGAAATAAGTCACACAGAAAAAGACACTTATCCTAAGATATCGCTTATAGAGGGAATGTCAAAATCGCTACACTTGAACTGAATTACAAAACAGAACAGAGTCACACCTTTAGAAGACACACTATGGCTGCTTAACGGGAAAGGTGAGGTGGGGTGATGCATAAAACAAGGGTTTGAAATTAGCTCAGAGACCGCTCCATAAGCCAAATATGTAATAGACAAGGCCTACTCCCTGCTCAGTGAACTGGACTCAACACACCCTAGTCACCACACAAGAATATATCTGACTAGTAAGAATCTGAAAACATATATATCGATATCTCTCTGCAAGTGAATCAAGAGGGTGTAAAGCGGCATCAACACAGCAGGGAAAAGCAGCCAAGCCCGATTCTAAACATAAATTTCTTTAAAAAACCCACAAAACAAAGACAGTGAAAGAGAGAGAAATTCTTACAAAATCCGTTCAGGGTCTATGATGCAACCTGGATTGACCATATCTAGACCCACAGCTGGATGAGACATAAGGCTGGACACTCTTGGGGCTGAGAGGATTGGTGAGGTTGGGTGAGCAAACGCAGATACTTTAAAGTAACACTGCGGGGAAGACACCCCATGGGTCTCAAATCTCCAGGTACAAGGGAATCTTCCTACATCAAAACATGCATGGGAAACCCAGAAGATGGTATGCCATGAGATCGGGAAAGGTTTCTAAAATGCACCTCATTTCTCCTCTCCTTGTGCTCGGGTTCACCATTCCAGCTGCTTGACTAACCATCTCCCTACTTGGAGAATCAGCACCTTTAACCTCCTGATTGTACACGTTGCAATTTGTCCTGAGGATGAACGGGAAGACGGGGAACCAACGAGAGACGAGCCCTAGGTGTTGGGACAGGCATAGGTCACTCCATTTTCCCATCAGGAAGAAGAATGAACCACAGGCTCAGCCTGCCCCCCAGAACAAAAATAGGGCCTGAAGCAATCCTGCGCTTTTGCGGCCAGCTCCCAAAAAAGCGAGGAGACAAATGGAGCTCAGGGGCACTGCAATTCACAAACGTGCAGAGTTATAAATGAGAACTCTCGTCCACAAATATATTGAAGGAAGGCAACGAAGAGGATTTGAAAGCAAGGCAGATTTGCAGGAAACAGATTTCAGGAGGTAGATTCGACTCGCCTTTAAAGCACATGAAAAGCGGCAAAACGTTGACAATGATGCCCTTGGCCAAAAAGGGCGTATGCGTTTTTTCCTGAATATATTCAGGAAAAAACGCATACGCCCTTTTTGGCCAACCAAGCAAGCCGGAAGGGCAAATCAGCACTACAAAGAAGTCTCGCTTGCCCTCGGTCAAAAGGGCCATGCTGAACAAAGTGTAAAAACCAGAAAAGCAGGACAGGCCATGGAGACATGGGAGCCTTGCTACGCAGATGGGCGGGATGTAAATTGCCAACAGGCACTCTGGAGATGAGTACGGTGTGTCCTGAAACAAGTAATAAACACAGCGTTGAGAGCATAGGGCACTTTCACTCATGGGCGTATAAATTGGGAAAATTAAAAATCAACAAGACACAGGCACCCCAAACTTTACGGCTGCTCTGTTGCCAAGAACCTCCGCTTCGGTACACCTTCAATATCCCAGGAAAGAGAAAAATGGATAAAGAAATGGTGGTACTTGGCACAATGGAATATCACTCAGCCATGAAATCAATGTCATAAGGCTAGTTAGCAGCATGATGTGTCGATTTAGCGACGATGATTCTAAGTGAATTAAGTCACACAGAAAAAGGCACTTATCCTAAGATATCGCTTATAGAGGGAATGTCAAAATCGCTACACTTGAACTGAATTACAAAACAGAACAGAGGCACACCTTTAGAAGACACACTATGGCTGCTTAACCGGAAAGGTGAGGTGGGGTGATGCATAAAACAAGGGTTTGAAATTAGCTCAGACACCGCTCCATAAGCCAAATATGTAATAGACAAGGCCTACTCCCTGCTCAGTGAACTGGACTCAACACCCCCTAGTCACCGCACAAGAATATATCTGACTAGTAAGAATCTGAAAACCTATGTATTGATATCTCACTGCAAGTGAATCAAGAGGGTGTAAAGCGGCATAAACACAGCAGGGAAAAGCAGCCAAACCCCATTCTAAACATACATTACTTTAAAAAACCCACAAAGCAAAGACAGTGAAAGAGAGAGAAATTCTTACAAAATCCGTTCAGGGTCTCTGATGCAACCTGGATTGACCATATCTAGACCCACAGCTGGATGAGACATAAGGCTGGACACTCTTGGGGCTGAGAGGATTGGTGAGGTTGGGTGAGCAAATGCAGATACTTTAAAGTAATACCGCGGGGTACCCACCCCATGGGTCTCAAATCTCCAGGTACAAGGGAATCTTCCTACATCAAAACATGCATGGGAAACCCAGAAGATGGTATGCCATGATATCGGGAATGGTTTCTAAAACGCACCTCATTTCTCCTCTCCTTGTGCTCGGGTTCGCCATTCCAGCCGCTTGACTAACCATCTCCCTACTTGGAGAATCAGCACCTTTAACCTCCTGTTTCGTCCAGGTTGCAATTTGTCCTGAGGATGAACGGGAAGACGGGGAACCAACGAGAGACTAGCCCTAGGTGTTGGGACAGGCACAGGTCACTCCATTTTCCCATCAGGAAGAAGAATGAACCACAGGCTCAGCCTGCCCCCCAGAACCAAAATAGGGCCTGAAGCAATCCTGCGCTTTTGCGGCCAGCTCCCAAAAAAGCGAGGAGACAAATGGAGCTCAGGGGCACTGCAATTCACAAACGTGCAGAGTTATAAATGAGAACTCTCGTCCACAAATATATTGAGGGAAGGCAACGAAGAGGATTTGAAAGCAAGGCAGATTTGCAGGAAACAGATTTCAGGAGGTAGATTCGACTCGCCTTTAAAGCACATGAAAAGCGGCAAAACGTTGACAATGATGCCCTTGGCCAAAAAGGGCGTATGCGTTTTTTCCTGAATATATTCAGGAAAAAACGCATACGCCCTTTTTGGCCAACCAAGCAAGCCGGAAGGGCAAATCAGCGCTACAAAGAAGTCTCGCTTGCCCTCGGTCAAAAGGGCCATGCTGAACAAAGTGTAAAAACCAGAAAAGCAGGACAGGCCATGAAGACAAGGGAGCCTTGCTACGCTAATGGGCGGGATGTAAATTGCCAACAGGCACTCTGGAGATGAGTACGGTGTGTCCTGAAACAAGTAATAAACACAGCGTTGAGAGCATAGGGCACTTCCACTCATGGGCGTATAAATTGGGAAAACTAAAATCAACAAGACACAGGCACCCCAAACTTTACGGCTGCTCTGTTTACAAGAACCTCCGCTTCGGTACACCTTCAATATCCCAGGAAATAGAAAAATGGATAAAGAAATGGTGGTACTTGGCACAATGCAATATCACTCAGCCATGAAATCAATGTCATAAGGCTAGTTAGCAGCATGATGAGTGGATTTAGGTACGATGATTCTAAGTGAAATAAGTCACACAGAAAAAGGCACTTATCCTAAGATATCGCTTATAGAGGGAATGTCAAAATCGCTACACTTGAACTGAATTACAAAACAGAACAGAGGCACACCTTTAGAAGACACACTATGGCTGCTTAACCGGAAAGGTGAGGTGGGGTGATGCATAAAACAAGGGTTTCAAATTAGCTCAGAGACCTCTCCATAAGCCAAATATGTAATAGACAAGGCCTATTCCCTGCTCAGTGAACTGGACTCAACACACCCTAGTCACCACACAAGAATATATCTGACTAGTAAGAATCTGAAAACCTATGTATCGATATCTCTCTGCAAGTGAATCAAGAGGGTGTAAAGCGGCATCAACACAGCAGGGAAAAGCAGCCAAGCCCGATTCTAAACATAAATTACTTTAAAAAACCCACAAAACAAAGACAGTGAAAGAGAGAGAAATTCTTACAAAATCCGTTCAGGGTCTATGATGCAACCTGGATTGACCATATCTAGACCCACAGCTGGATGAGACAGAAGGCTGGACACTCTTGGGGCTGAGAGGATTGGTGAGGTTGGGTGAGCAAATGCAGATACTTTAAAGTAATACCGCGGGGTACCCACCCCATGGGTCTCAAATCTCCAGGTACAAGGGAATCTTCCTACATCAAAACATGCATGGGAAACCCAGAAGATGGTATGCCATGATATCGGGAATGGTTTCTAAAACGCACCTCATTTCTCCTCTCCTTGTGCTCGGGTTCGCCATTCCAGCCGCTTGACTAACCATCTCCCTACTTGGAGAATCAGCACCTTTAACCTCCTGTTTCGTCCAGGTTGCAATTTGTCCTGAGGATGAACGGGAAGACGGGGAACCAACGAGAGACTAGCCCTAGGTGTTGGGACAGGCACAGGTCACTCCATTTTCCCATCAGGAAGAAGAATGAACCACAGGCTCAGCCTGCCCCCCAGAACCAAAATAGGGCCTGAAGCAATCCTGCGCTTTTGCGGCCAGCTCCCAAAAAAGCGAGGAGACAAATGGAGCTCAGGGGCACTGCAATTCACAAACGTGCAGAGTTATAAATGAGAACTCTCGTCCACAAATATATTGAGGGAAGGCAACGAAGAGGATTTGAAAGCAAGGCAGATTTGCAGGAAACAGATTTCAGGAGGTAGATTCGACTCGCCTTTAAAGCACATGAAAAGCGGCAAAACGTTGACAATGATGCCCTTGGCCAAAAAGGGCGTATGCGTTTTTTCCTGAATATATTCAGGAAAAAACGCATACGCCCTTTTTGGCCAACCAAGCAAGCCGGAAGGGCAAATCAGCGCTACAAAGAAGTCTCGCTTGCCCTCGGTCAAAAGGGCCATGCTGAACAAAGTGTAAAAACCAGAAAAGCAGGACAGGCCATGGAGACAAGGGAGCCTTGCTACGCTAATGGGCGGGATGTAAATTGCCAACAGGCACTCTGGAGATGAGTACGGTGTGTCCTGAAACAAGTAATAAACACAGCGTTGAGAGCATAGGGCACTTCCACTCATGGGCGTATAAATTGGGAAAACTAAAATCAACAAGACACAGGCACCCCAAACTTTACGGCTGCTCTGTTTACAAGAACCTCCGCTTCGGTACACCTTCAATATCCCAGGAAATAGAAAAATGGATAAAGAAATGGTGGTACTTGGCACAATGCAATATCACTCAGCCATGAAATCAATGTCATAAGGCTAGTTAGCAGCATGATGAGTGGATTTAGGTACGATGATTCTAAGTGAAATAAGTCACACAGAAAAAGGCACTTATCCTAAGATATCGCTTATAGAGGGAATGTCAAAATCGCTACACTTGAACTGAATTACAAAACAGAACAGAGGCACACCTTTAGAAGACACACTATGGCTGCTTAACCGGAAAGGTGAGGTGGGGTGATGCATAAAACAAGGGTTTCAAATTAGCTCAGAGACCTCTCCATAAGCCAAATATGTAATAGACAAGGCCTATTCCCTGCTCAGTGAACTGGACTCAACACACCCTAGTCACCACACAAGAATATATCTGACTAGTAAGAATCTGAAAACCTATGTATCGATATCTCTCTGCAAGTGAATCAAGAGGGTGTAAAGCGGCATCAACACAGCAGGGAAAAGCAGCCAAGCCCGATTCTAAACATAAATTACTTTAAAAAACCCACAAAACAAAGACAGTGAAAGAGAGAGAAATTCTTACAAAATCCGTTCAGGGTCTATGATGCAACCTGGATTGACCATATCTAGACCCACAGCTGGATGAGACAGAAGGCTGGACACTCTTGGGGCTGAGAGGATTGGTGAGGTTGGGTGAGCAAATGCAGATACTTTAAAGTAACACTGCGGGGAACACACCCCATGGGTCTCAAATCTCCAGGTACAAGGGAATCTTCCTACATCAAAACATGCATGGGAAACCCAGAAGATGGTATGCCATGAGATCGGGAAAGGTTTCTAAACTGCACCTCATTTCTCCTCTCCTTGTGCTAGGGTTCACCATTCCAGCTGCTTGACTAACCATCTCCCTACTTGGAGAATCAGCACCTTTAACCTCCTGATTGTACAGGTTGCAATTTGTCCTGAGGATGAACGGGAAGACGCGGAACCAACCAGAGACGAGCCCTAGGTGTTGGGACAGGCATAGGTCACTCCATTTTCTCATCAGGAAGAAGAATGAACCACAGGCTCAGCCTGCCCCCCAGAACCAAAATAGGGCCTGAAGCAATCCTGCGCTTTTGCGGCCAGCTCCCAAAAAAGCGAGGAGACAAATGGAGCTCAGGGGCACTGCAATTCACAAACGTGCAGAGTTATAAATGAGAACTCTCGTCCACAAATATATTGAGGGAAGGCAACGAAGAGGATTTGAAAGCAAGGCAGATTTGCAGGAAACAGATTTCAGGAGGTAGATTCGACTCGCCTTTAAAGCACATGAAAAGCAGCAAAACGTTGACAATGATGCCCTTGGCCAAAAAGGGCGTATGCGTTTTTTCCTGAATATATTCAGGAAAAAACGCATACGCCCTTTTTGGCCAACCAAGCAAGCCGGAAGGGCAAATCAGCGCTACAAAGAAGTCTCGCTTGCCCTCGGTCAAAAGGGCCATGCTGAACAAAGTGTAAAAACCAGAAAAGCAGGACAGGCCATGGAGACATGGGAGCCTTGCTACGCTGATGGGCGGGATGTAAATTGCCAACAGGCACTCTGGAGAAGAGTACGGTGTGTCCTGAAACAAGTAATAAACACAGCGTAGAGAGCATAGGGCACTTCCACTCATGGGCGTATAAATTGGGAAAACTAAAAGTCAACAAGACACAGGCACCCTAAAGTTTACGGCTGCTCTGTTTCCAAGAACCTCCACTTCGGTACACCTTCAATATCCCAGGAAAGAGAAAAATGGATAAAGAAATGGTGGTACTTGGCACAGTGGAATATCACTCAGCCATGAAATCAATGTCATAAGGCTAGTTAGCAGCATGATGAGTGGATTTAGATACGATGATTCTAAGTGAAATAAGTCACACAGAAAAAGACACTTATCCTAAGATATAGCTTATAGAGGGAATGTCAAAATCGCTACACTTGAACTGAATTACAAAACAGAACAGAGTCACACCTTTAGAAGACACACTATGGCTGCTTAACGGGAAAGGTGAGGTGGGGTGATGCATAAAACAAGGGTTTGAAATTAGCTCAGACACCACTCCATAAGCCAAATATGTAATAGACAAGGCCTACTCCCTGCTCAGTGAACTGGACTCAACACCCCCTAGTCACCGCACAAGAATATATCTGACTAGTATGAATCTGAAAACCTATGTATCGATATCTCTCTGCAAGTGAATCAAGAGGGTGTAAAGCGGCATAAACACAGCAGGGAAAAGCAGCCAAACCCCATTCTAAACATACATTACTTTAAAAAACCCACAAAGCAAAGACAGTGAAAGAGAGAGAAATTCTTACAAAATCCGTTCAGGGTCTCTGATGCAACCTGGATTGACCATATCTAGACCCACAGCTGGATGAGACATAAGGCTGGACACTCTTGGGGCTGAGAGGATTGGTGAGGTTGGGTGAGCAAATGCAGATACTTTAAAGTAATACCGCGGGGTACCCACCCCATGGGTCTCAAATCTCCAGGTACAAGGGAATCTTCCTACATCAAAACATGCATGGGAAACCCAGAAGATGGTATGCCGTGAGATCGGGAAAGGTTTCTAAAACGCACCTCATTTCTCCTCTCCTTGTGCTCGGGTTCGCCATTCCAGCCGCTTGACTAACCATCTCCCTACTTGGAGAATCAGCACCTTTAACCTACTGTTTCGTCCAGGTTGCAATTTGTCCTGAGGATGAACGGGAAGACGGGGAACCAACGAAAGACTAGCCCTAGGTGTTGGGACAGGCACAGGTCACTCCATTTGCCCATCAGGAAGAAGAATGAACCACAGGCTCAGCCTGCCCCCCAGAACCAAAATAGGGCCTGAAGCAATCCTGCGCTTTTGCGGCCAGCTCCCAAAAAAGCGAGGAGACAAATGGAGCTCAGGGGCACTGCAATTCACAAACGTGCAGAGTTATAAATGAGAACTCTCGTCCACAAATATATTGAGGGAAGGCAACGAAGAGGATTTGAAAGCAAGGCAGATTTGCAGGAAACAGATTTCAGGAGGTAGATTCGACTCGCCTTTAAAGCACATGAAAAGCGGCAAAACGTTGACAATGATGCCCTTGGCCAAAAAGGGCGTATGCGTTTTTTCCTGAATATATTCAGGAAAAAACGCATACGCCCTTTTTGGCCAACCAAGCAAGCCGGAAGGGCAAATCAGCGCTACAAAGAAGTCTCGCTTGCCCTCGGTCAAAAGGGCCATGCTGAACAAAGTGTAAAAACCAGAAAAGCAGGACAGGCCATGGAGACATGGGAGCCTTGCTACGCTGATGGGCGGGATGTAAATTGCCAACAGGCACTCTGGAGAAGAGTACGGTGTGTCCTGAAACAAGTAATAAACACAGCGTTGAGAGCATAGGGCACTTCCACTCATGGGCGTATAAATTGGGAAAACTAAAAATCAACAAGACACAGGCACCCCAAACTTTACGGCTGCTCTGTTTACAAGAACCTCCGCTTCGGTACACCTTCAATATCCCAGGAAATAGAAAAATGGATAAAGAAATGGTGGTACTTGGCACAATGCAATATCACTCAGCCATGAAATCAATGTCATAAGGCTAGTTAGCAGCATGATGAGTGGATTTAGGTACGATGATTCTAAGTGAAATAAGTCACACAGAAAAAGGCACTTATCCTAAGATATCGCTTATAGAGGGAATGTCAAAATCGCTACACTTGAACTGAATTACAAAACAGAACAGAGGCACACCTTTAGAAGACACACTATGGCTGCTTAACCGGAAAGGTGAGGTGGGGTGATGCATAAAACAAGGGTTTCAAATTAGCTCAGAGACCTCTCCATAAGCCAAATATGTAATAGACAAGGCCTATTCCCTGCTCAGTGAACTGGACTCAACACACCCTAGTCACCACACAAGAATATATCTGACTAGTAAGAATCTGAAAACCTATGTATCGATATCTCTCTGCAAGTGAATCAAGAGGGTGTAAAGCGGCATCAACACAGCAGGGAAAAGCAGCCAAGCCCGATTCTAAACATAAATTACTTAAAAAAACCCACAAAACAAAGACAGTGAAAGAGAGAGAAATTCTTACAAAATCCGTTCAGGGTCTATGATGCAACCTGGATTGACCATATCTAGACCCACAGCTGGATGAGACATAAGGCTGGACACTCTTGGGGCTGAGAGGATTGGTGAGGTTGGGTGAGCAAATGCAGATACTTTAAAGTAACACTGCGGGGAACACACCCCATGGGTCTCAAATCTCCAGGTACAAGGGCATCTTCCTACATCAAAACATGCATGGGAAACCCAGAAGATGGTATGCCATGAGATCGGGAAAGGTTTCTAAACTGCACCTCATTTCTCCTCTCCTTGTGCTAGGGTTCACCATTCCAGCTGCTTGACTAACCATCTCCCTACTTGGAGAATCAGCACCTTTAACCTCCTGATTGTACAGGTTGCAATTTGTCCTGAGGATGAACGGGAAGACGCGGAACCAACGAGAGACGAGCCCTAGGTGTTGGGACAGGCATAGGTCACTCCATTTTCCCATCAGGAAGAAGAATGAACCACAGGCTCAGCCTGCCCCCCAGAACCAAAATAGGGCCTGAAGCAATCCTGCGCTTTTGCGGCCAGCTTCCAAAAAAGCGAGGAGACAAATGGAGCTCAGGGGCACTGCAATTCACAAACGTGCAGAGTTATAAATGAGAACTCTCGTCCACAAATATATTGAGGGAAGGCAACGAAGAGGATTTGAAAGCAAGGCAGATTTGCAGGAAACAGATTTCAGGAGGTAGATTCGACTCGCCTTTAAAGCACATGAAAAGCGGCAAAACGTTGACAATGATGCCCTTGGCCAAAAAGGGCGTATGCGTTTTTTCCTGAATATATTCAGGAAAAAACGCATACGCCCTTTTTGGCCAACCAAGCAAGCCGGAAGGGCAAATCAGCGCTACAAAGAAGTCTCGCTTGCCCTCGGTCAAAAGGGCCATGCTGAACAAAGTGTAAAAACCAGAAAAGCAGGACAGGCCATGGAGACATGGGAGCCTTGCTACGCTGATGGGCGGGATGTAAATTGCCAACAGGCACTCTGGAGAAGAGTACGGTGTGTCCTGAAACAAGTAATAAACACAGCGTAGAGAGCATAGGGCACTTCCACTCATGGGCGTATAAATTGTGAAAACTAAAAGTCAACAAGACACAGGCACCCTAAAGTTTACGGCTGCTCTGTTTCCAAGAACCTCCACTTCGGTACACCTTCAATATCCCAGGAAAGAGAAAAATGGATAAAGAAATGGTGGTACTTGGCACAGTGGAATATCACTCAACCATGAAATCAATGTCATAAGGCTAGTTAGCAGCATGATGAGTGGATTTAGGTACGATGATTCTAAGTGAAATAAGTCACACAGAAAAAGACATTATCCTAAGATATCGCTTATAGAGGGAATGTCAAAATCGCTACACTTGAACTGAATTACAAAACAGAACAGAGTCACACCTTTAGAAGACACACTATGGCTGCTTAACGGGAAAGGTGAGGTGGGGTGATGCATAAAACAAGGGTTTGAAATTAGCTCAGAGACCGCTCCATAAGCCAAATATGTAATAGACAAGGCCTACTCCCTGCTCAGTGAACTGGACTCAACACCCCCTAGTCACCGCACAAGAATATATCTGACTAGTATGAATCTGAAAACCTATGTATCGATATCTCTCTGCAAGTGAATCAAGAGGGTGTAAAGCGGCATAAACACAGCAGGGAAAAGCAGCCAAACCCCATTCTAAACATACATTACTTTAAAAAACCCACAAAGCAAAGACAGTGAAAGAGAGAGAAATTCTTACAAAATCCGTTCAGGGTCTCTGATGCAACCTGGATTGACCATATCTAGACCCACAGCTGGATGAGACATAAGGCTGGACACTCTTGGGGCTGAGAGGATTGGTGAGGTTGGGTGAGCAAATGCAGATACTTTAAAATAATACCGCGGGGTACCCACCCCATGGGTCTCAAATCTCCAGGTACAAGGGAATCTTCCTACATCAAAACATGCATGGGAAACCCAGAAGATGGTAGGCCGTGAGATCGGGAAAGGTTTCTAAAACGCACCTCATTTCTCCTCTCCTTGTGCTCGGGTTCGCCATTCCAGCCGCTTGACTAACCATCTCCCTACTTGGAGAATCAGCACCTTTAACCTACTGTTTCGTCCAGGTTGCAATTTGTCCTGAGGATGAACGGGAAGACGGGGAACCAACGAAAGACTAGCCCTAGGTGTTGGGACAGGCACAGGTCACTCCATTTTCCCATCAGGAAGAAGAATGAACCACAGGCTCAGCCTGCCCCCCAGAACCAAAATAGGGCCTGAAGCAATCCTGCGCTTTTGCGGCCAGCTCCCAAAAAAGCGAGGAGACAAATGGAGCTCAGGGGCACTGCAATTCACAAACGTGCAGAGTTATAAATGAGAACTCTCGTCCACAAATATATTGAGGGAAGGCAACGAAGAGGATTTGAAAGCAAGGCAGATTTGCAGGAAACAGATTTCAGGAGGTAGATTCGACTCGCCTTTAAAGCACATGAAAAGCGGCAAAACGTTGACAATGATGCCCTTGGCCAAAAAGGGCGTATGCGTTTTTTCCTGAATATATTCAGGAAAAAACGCATACGCCCTTTTTGGCCAACCAAGTAAGCCGGAAGGGCAAATCAGCGCTACAAAGAAGTCTCGCTTGCCCTCGGTCAAAAGGGCCATGCTGAACAAAGTGTAAAAACCAGAAAAGCAGGACAGGCCATGGAGACATGGGAGCCTTACTACGCTGATGGGCGGGATGTAAATTGCCAACAGGCACTCTGGAGAAGAGTACGGTGTGTCCTGAAACAAGTAATAAACACAGCGTTGAGAGCATAGGGCACTTCCACTCATGGGCGTATAAATTGGGAAAACTAAAAATCAACAAGACACAGGCACCCTAAAGTTTACGGCTGCTCTGTTTCCAAGAACCTCCGCTTCGGTACACCTTCAATATCCCAGGAAAGAGAAAAATAGATAAAGAAATGGTGGTACTTGGCACAATGCAATATCACTCAGCCATGAAATCAATGTCATAAGGCTAGTTAGCAGCATGATGAGTGGATTTAGGTACGATGATTCTAAGTGAAATAAGTCACACAGAAAAAGACACTTATCCTAAGATATCGCTTATAGAGGGAATGTCAAAATCGCTACACTTGAACTGAATTACAAAACAGAACAGAGTCACACCTTTAGAAGACACACTATGGCTGCTTAACGGGAAAGGTGAGGTGGGGTGATGCATAAAACAAGGGTTTCAAATTAGCTCAGAGACCGCTCCATAAGCAAAATATGTAATAGACAAGGCCTACTCCCTGCTCAGTGAACTGGACTCAACACACCCTAGTCACCACACAAGAATATATCTGACTAGTAAGAATCTGAAAACCTATGTATCGATATCTCTCTGCAAGTGAATCAAGAGGGTGTAAAGCGGCATCAACACAGCAGGGAAAAGCAGCCAAGCCCGATACTAAACATAAATTACTTTAAAAAACCCACAAAACAAAGACAGTGAAAGAGAGAGAAATTCTTACAAAATCCGTTCAGGGTCTATGATGCAACCTGGATTGACCATATCTAGACCCACAGCTGGATGAGACATAAGGCTGGACACTCTTGGGGCTGAGAGGATTGGTGAGGTTGGGTGAGCAAATGCAGATACTTTAAAGTAACACTGCGGGGAACACACCCCATGGGTCTCAAATCTCCAGGTACAAGGGCATCTTCCTACATCAAAACATGCATGGGAAACCCAGAAGATGGTATGCCATGAGATCGGGAAAGGTTTCTAAAACGCACCTCATTTCTCCTCTCCTTGTGCTCGGGTTCACCATTCCAGCTGCTTGACTAACCATCTCCCTACTTGGAGAATCAGCACCTTTAACCTCCTGATTGTACAGGTTGCAATTTGTCCTGAGGATGAACGGGAAGACGCGGAACCAACGAGAGACGAGCCCTAGGTGTTGGGACAGGCATAGGTCACTCCATTTTCTCATCAGGAAGAAGAATGAACCACAGGCTCAGCCTGCCCCCCAGAACCAAAATAGGGCCTGAAGCAATCCTGCGCTTTTGCGGCCAGCTCCCAAAAAAGCGAGGAGACAAATGGAGCTCAGGGGCACTGCAATTCACAAACGTGCAGAGTTATAAATGAGAACTCTCGTCCACAAATATATTGAGGGAAGGCAACGAAGAGGATTTGAAAGCAAGGCAGATTTGCAGGAAACAGATTTCAGGAGGTAGATTCGACTCGCCTTTAAAGCACATGAAAAGCGGCAAAACGTTGACAATGATGCCCTTGGCCAAAAAGGGCGTATGCGTTTTTTCCTGAATATATTCAGGAAAAAACGCATACGCCCTTTTTGGCCAACCAAGCAAGCCGGAAGGGCAAATCAGCGCTACAAAGAAGTCTCGCTTGCCCTCGGTCAAAAGGGCCATGCTGAACAAAGTGTAAAAACCAGAAAAGCAGGACAGGCCATGGAGACATGGGAGCCTTGCTACGCTGATGGGCGGGATGTAAATTGCCAACAGGCACTCTGGAGAAGAGTACGGTGTGTCCTGAAACAAGTAATAAACACAGCGTAGAGAGCATAGGGCACTTCCACTCATGGGCGTATAAATTGGGAAAACTAAAAGTCAACAAGACACAGGCACCCCAAACTTTACGGCTGCTCTGTTTCCAAGAACCTCCACTTCGGTACACCTTCAATATCCCAGGAAAGAGAAAAATGGATAAAGAAATGGTGGTACTTGGCACAATGCAATATCACTCAGCCATGAAATCAATGTCATAAGGCTAGTTAGCAGCATGATGAGTGGATTTAGATACGATGATTCTAAGTGAAATAAGTCACACAGAAAAAGACACTTATCCTAAGATATCGCTTATAGAGGGAATGTCAAAATCGCTACACTTGAACTGAATTACAAAACAGAACAGAGTCACACCTTTAGAAGACACACTATGGCTGCTTAACGGGAAAGATGAGGTGGGGTGATTCATAAAACAAGGGTTTGAAATTAGCTCAGACACCGCTCCATAAGCCAAATATGTAATAGACAAGGCCTACTCCCTGCTCAGTGAACTGGACTCAACACACCCTAGTCACCACACAAGAATATATCTGACTAGTATGAATCTGAAAACCTATGTATCGATATCTCTCTGCAAGTGAATCAAGAGGGTGTAAAGCGGCATAAACACAGCAGGGAAAAGCAGCCAAGCCTGATTCTAAACATACATTACTTTAAAAAACCCACAAAACAAAGACAGTGAAAGAGAGAGAAATTCTTACAAAATCCGTTCAGGGTCACTGATGCAACCTGGATTGACCATATCAAGACCCACAGCTGGATGAGACATAAGGCTGGACACTCTTGGGGCTGAGAGGGTTGGTGAGGTTGGATGAGCAAATGCAGATACTTTAAAGTAACACTGCGGGGAACACACCCCATGGGTCTCAAATCTCCAGGTACAAGGGAATCTTCCTACATCAAAACATGCATGGGAAACCCAGAAGATGGTATGCCATGAGATCGGGAAAGGTTTCTAAAACGCACCTCATTTCTCCTCTCCTTGTGCTCGGGTTCGCCATTCCAGCCGCTTGACTAACCATCTCCCTACTTGGAGAATCAGCACCTTTAACCTCCTGATTGTACAGGTTGCAATTTGTCCTGAGGATGAACGGGAAGACGCGGAACCCACGAGAGACGAGCCCTAGGTGTTGGGACAGGCATAGGTCACTCCATTTTCCCATCAGGAAGAAGAATGAACCACAGGCTCAGCCTGCCCCCCAGAACCAAAATAGGGCCTGAAGCAATCTTGCGCTTTTGCGGCCAGCTCCCAAAAAAGCGAGGAGACAAATGGAGCTCAGGGGCACTGCAATTCACAAACGTGCAGAGTTATAAATGAGAACTCTCGTCCACAAATATATTGAGGGAAGGCAACGAAGAGGATTTGAAAGCAAGGCAGATTTGCAGAAAACAGATTTCAGGAGGTAGATTCCACTCGCCTTTAAAGCACATGAAAAGCGGCAAAACGTTGACAATGATGCCCTTGGCCAAAAAGGGCGTATGCGTTTTTTCCTGAATATATTCAGGAAAAAACGCATACGCCCTTTTTGGCCAACCAAGCAAGCCGGAAGGGCAAATCAGCGCTACAAAGAAGTCTCGCTTGCCCTCGGTCAAAAGGGCCATGCTGAACAAACAGTAAAAACCAGAAAAGCAGGACAGGCCATGGAGACATGGGAGCCTTGCTACGCTGATGGGCGGGATGTAAATTGCCAACAGGCACTCTGGAGAAGAGTACGGTGTGTCCTGAAACAAGTAATAAACACAGCGTAGAGAGCATAGGGCACTTCCACTCAAGGGCGTATAAATTGGGAAAACTAAAAATCAACAAGACACAGGCACCCTAAAGTTTACGGCTGCTCTGTTTCCAAGAACCTCCACTTCGGTACACCTTCAATATCCCAGGAAAGAGAAAAATGGATAAAGAAATGGTGGTACTTGGCACAATGGAATATCACTCAGCCATGAAATCAACGTCATAAGGCTAGTTAGCAGCATGATGAGTGGATTTAGATACGATGATTCTAAGTGAAATAAGTCACACAGAAAAAGACACTTATCCTAAGATATCGCTTATAGAGGGAATGTCAAAATCGCTACACTTGAACTGAATTACAAAACAGAACAGAGTCACACCTTTAGAAGACACACTATGGCTTCTTAACGGGAAAGGTGAGGTGGGGTGATGCATAAAACAAGGGTTTGAAATTAGCTCAGACACCGCTCCATAAGCCAAATATGTAATAGACAAGGCCTACTCCCTGCTCAGTGAACTGGACTCAACACCCCCTAGTCACCGCACAAGAATATATCTGACTAGTATGAATCTGAAAACCTATGTATCGATATCTCTCTGCAAGTGAATCAAGAGGGTGTAAAGCGGCATAAACACAGCAGGGAAAAGCAGCCAAACCCCATTCTAAACATACATTACTTTAAAAAACCCACAAAGCAAAGACAGTGAAAGAGAGAGAAATTCTTACAAAATCCGTTCAGGGTCTCTGATGCAACCTGGATTGACCATATCTAGACCCACAGCTGGATGAGACATAAGGCTGGACACTCTTGGGGCTGAGAGGATTGGTGAGGTTGGGTGAGCAAATGCAGATACTTTAAAATAATACCGCGGGGTACCCACCCCATGGGTCTCAAATCTCCAGGTACAAGGGAATCTTCCTACATCAAAACATGCATGGGAAACCCAGAAGATGGTAGGCCGTGAGATTGGGAAAGGTTTCTAAAACGCACCTCATTTCTCCTCTCCTTGTGCTCGGGTTCGCCATTCCAGCCGCTTGACTAACCATCTCCCTACTTGGAGAATCAGCACCTTTAACCTACTGTTTCGTCCAGGTTGCAATTTGTCCTGAGGATGAACGGGAAGACGGGGAACCAACGAAAGACTAGCCCTAGGTGTTGGGACAGGCACAGGTCACTCCATTTTCCCATCAGGAAGAAGAATGAACCACAGGCTCAGCCTGCCCCCCAGAACCAAAATAGGGCCTGAAGCAATCCTGCGCTTTTGCGGCCAGCTCCCAAAAAAGCGAGGAGACAAATGGAGCTCAGGGGCACTGCAATTCACAAACGTGCAGAGTTATAAATGAGAACTCTCGTCCACAAATATATTGAGGGAAGGCAACGAAGAGGATTTGAAAGCAAGGCAGATTTGCAGGAAACAGATTTCAGGAGGTAGATTCGACTCGCCTTTAAAGCACATGAAAAGCGGCAAAACGTTGACAATGATGCCCTTGGCCAAAAAGGGCGTATGCGTTTTTTCCTGAATATATTCAGGAAAAAACGCATACGCCCTTTTTGGCCAACCAAGTAAGCCGGAAGGGCAAATCAGCGCTACAAAGAAGTCTCGCTTGCCCTCGGTCAAAAGGGCCATGCTGAACAAAGTGTAAAAACCAGAAAAGCAGGACAGGCCATGGAGACATGGGAGCCTTACTACGCTGATGGGCGGGATGTAAATTGCCAACAGGCACTCTGGAGAAGAGTACGGTGTGTCCTGAAACAAGTAATAAACACAGCGTTGAGAGCATAGGGCACTTCCACTCATGGGCGTATAAATTGGGAAAACTAAAAATCAACAAGACACAGGCACCCTAAAGTTTACGGCTGCTCTGTTTCCAAGAACCTCCGCTTCGGTACACCTTCAATATCCCAGGAAAGAGAAAAATAGATAAAGAAATGGTGGTACTTGGCACAATGCAATATCACTCAGCCATGAAATCAATGTCATAAGGCTAGTTAGCAGCATGATGAGTGGATTTAGGTACGATGATTCTAAGTGAAATAAGTCACACAGAAAAAGACACTTATCCTAAGATATCGCTTATAGAGGGAATGTCAAAATCGCTACACTTGAACTGAATTACAAAACAGAACAGAGTCACACCTTTAGAAGACACACTATGGCTGCTTAACGGGAAAGGTGAGGTGGGGTGATGCATAAAACAAGGGTTTCAAATTAGCTCAGAGACCGCTCCATAAGCCAAATATGTAATAGACAAGGCCTACTCCCTGCTCAGTGAACTGGACTCAACACACCCTAGTCACCACACAAGAATATATCTGACTAGTAAGAATCTGAAAACCTATGTATCGATATCTCTCTGCAAGTGAATCAAGAGGGTGTAAAGCGGCATCAACACAGCAGGGAAAAGCAGCCAAGCCCGATACTAAACATAAATTACTTTAAAAAACCCACAAAACAAAGACAGTGAAAGAGAGAGAAATTCTTACAAAATCCGTTCAGGGTCTCTGATGCAACCTGGATTGACCATATCTAGACCCACAGCTGGATGAGACATAAGGCTGGACACTCTTGGGGCTGAGAGGATTGGTGAGGTTGGGTGAGCAAATGCAGATACTTTAAAGTAACACTGCGGGGAACACACCCCATGGGTCTCAAATCTCCAGGTACAAGGGCATCTTCCTACATCAAAACATGCATGGGAAACCCAGAAGATGGTATGCCATGAGATCGGGAAAGGTTTCTAAAATGCACCTCATTTCTCCTCTCCTTGTGCTCGGGTTCACCATTCCAGCTGCTTGAATAACCATCTCCCTACTTGGAGAATCAGCACCTTTAACCTCCTGATTGTACAGGTTGCAATTTGTCCTGAGGATGAACGGGAAGACGCGGAACCAACGAGAGACGAGCCCTAGGTGTTGGGACAGGCATAGGTCACTCCATTTTCTCATCAGGAAGAAGAATGAACCACAGGCTCAGCCTGCCCCCCAGAACCAAAATAGGGCCTGAAGCAATCCTGCGCTTTTGCGGCCAGCTCCCAAAAAAGCGAGGAGACAAATGGAGCTCAGGGGCACTGCAATTCACAAACGTGCAGAGTTATAAATGAGAACTCTCGTCCACAAATATATTGAGGGAAGGCAACGAAGAGGATTTGAAAGCAAGGCAGATTTGCAGGAAACAGATTTCAGGAGGTAGATTCGACTCGCCTTTAAAGCACATGAAAAGCGGCAAAACGTTGACAATGATGCCCTTGGCCAAAAAGGGCGTATGCGTTTTTTCCTGAATATATTCAGGAAAAAACGCATACGCCCTTTTTGGCCAACCAAGCAAGCCGGAAGGGCAAATCAGCGCTACAAAGAAGTCTCGCTTGCCCTCGGTCAAAAGGGCCATGCTGAACAAAGTCTAAAAACCAGAAAAGCAGGACAGGCCATGGAGACATGGGAGCCTTGCTACGCTGATGGGCGGGATGTAAATTGCCAACAGGCACTCTGGAGATGAGTACGGTGTGTCCTGAAACAAGTAATAAACACAGCGTTGAGAGCATAGGGCACTTCCACTCATGGGCGTATAAATTGGGAAAACTAAAAATCAACAAGACACAGGCACCCCAAACTTTATGGCTGCTCTGTTTCCAAGAACCTCCACTTCGGTACACCTTCAATATCCCAGGAAAGAGAAAAATGGATAAAGAAATGGTGGTACTTGGCACAATGCAATATCACTCAGCCATGAAATCAATGTCATAAAGCTAGTTAGCAGCATGATGAGTGGATTTAGATACGATGATTCTAAGTGAAATAAGTCACACAGAAAAAGACACTTATCCTAAGATATCGCTTATAGAGGGAATGTCAAAATCGCTACACTTGAACTGAATTACAAAACAGAACAGAGTCACACCTTTAGAAGACACACTATGGCTGCTTAACGGGAAAGGTGAGGTGGAGTGATTCATAAAACAAGGGTTTGAAATTAGCTCAGAGACCGCTCCATAAGCCAAATATGTAATAGACAAGGCCTACTCCCTGCTCAGTGAACTGGACTCAACACACCCTAGTCACCACACAAGAATATATCTGACTAGTATGAATCTGAAAACCTATGTATCGCTATCTCTCTGCAAGTGAATCAAGAGGGTGTAAAGCGGCATCAACACAGCAGGGAAAAGCAGCCAAGCCCGATTCTAAACATAAATTACTTTAAAAAACCCACAAAACAAAGACAGTGAAAGAGAGAGAAATTCTTACAAAATCCGTTCAGGGTCACTGATGCAACCTGGATTGACCATATCAAGACCCACAGCTGGATGAGACATAAGGCTGGACACTCTTGGGGCTGAGAGGGTTGGTGAGGTTGGGTGAGCAAATGCAGATACTTTAAAGTAACACTGCGGGGAACACACCCCATGGGTCTCAAATCTCCAGGTACAAGGGAATCTTCCTACATCAAAACATGCATGGGAAACCCAGAAGATGGTATGCCATGAGATCGGGAAAGGTTTCTAAAACGCACCTCATTTCTCCTCTCCTTGTGCTCGGGTTCACCATTCCAGCCGCTTGACTAACCATCTCCCTACTTGGAGAATCAGCACCTTTAACCTCCTGATTGTACAGGTTGCAATTTGTCCTGAGGATGAACGGGAAGACGCGGAACCCACGAGAGACGAGCCCTAGGTGTTGGGACAGGCATAGGTCACTCCATTTTCCCATCAGGAAGAAGAATGAACCACAGGCTCAGCCTGCCCCCCAGAACCAAAATAGGGCCTGAAGCAATCTTGCGCTTTTGCGGCCAGCTCCCAAAAAAGCGAGGAGACAAATGGAGCTCAGGGGCACTGCAATTCACAAACGTGCAGAGTTATAAATGAGAACTCTCGTCCACAAATATATTGAGGGAAGGCAACGAAGAGGATTTGAAAGCAAGGCAGATTTGCAGGAAACAGATTTCAGGAGGTAGATTCGACTCGCCTTTAAAGCACATGAAAAGCGGCAAAACGTTGACAATGATGCCCTTGGCCAAAAAGGGCGTATGCGTTTTTTCCTGAATATATTCAGGAAAAAACGCATACGCCCTTTTTGGCCAACCAAGCAAGCCGGAAGGGCAAATCAGCGCTACAAAGAAGTCTCGCTTGCCCTCGGTCAAAAGGGCCATGCTGAACAAACAGTAAAAACCAGAAAAGCAGGACAGGCCATGGAGACATGGGAGCCTTGCTACGCTGATGGGCGGGATGTAAATTGCCAACAGGCACTCTGGAGAAGAGTACGGTGTGTCCTGAAACAAGTAATAAACACAGCGTAGAGAGCATAGGGCACTTCCACTCATGGGCGTATAAATTGTGAAAACTAAAAGTCAACAAGACACAGGCACCCTAAAGTTTACGGCTGCTCTGTTTCCAAGAACCTCCACTTCGGTACACCTTCAATATCCCAGGAAAGAGAAAAATGGATAAAGAAATGGTGGTACTTGGCACAGTGGAATATCACTCAGCCATGAAATCAATGTCATAAGGCTAGTTAGCAGCATGATGAGTGGATTTAGATACGATGATTCTAAGTGAAATAAGTCACACAGAAAAAGACACTTATCCTAAGATATCGCTTATAGAGGGAATGTCAAAATCGCTACACTTGAACTGAATTACAAAACAGAACAGAGTCACACCTTTAGAAGACACACTATGGCTGCTTAACGGGAAAGGTGAGGTGGGGTGATGCATAAAACAAGGGTTTCAAATTAGCTCAGAGACCGCTCCATAAGCAAAATATGTAATAGACAAGGCCTACTCCCTGCTCAGTGAACTGGACTCAACACACCCTAGTCAACACACAAGAATATATCTGACTAGTAAGAATCTGAAAACCTATGTATCGATATCTCTCTGCAAGTGAATCAAGAGGGTGTAAAGCGGCATCAACACAGCAGGGAAAAGCAGCCAAGCCCGATTCTAAACATAAATTACTTTAAAAAACCCACAAAACAAAGACAGTGAAAGAGAGAGAAATTCTTACAAAATCCGTTCAGGGTCTATGATGCAACCTGGATTGACCATATCAAGACCCACAGCTGGATGAGACATAAGGCTGGACACTCTTGGGGCTGAGATGGTTGGTGAGGTTGGGTGAGCAAATGCAGATACTTTAAAGTAACACTGCGGGGAACACACCCCATGGGTCTCTAATCTCCAGGTACAAGGGAATCTTCCTACATCAAAACATGCATGGGAAACCCAGAAGATGGTATGCCATGAGATCGGGAAAGGTTTCTAAAACGCACCTCATTTCTCCTCTCCTTGTGCTCGGGTTCGCCATTCCAGCCGCTTGACTAACCATCTCCCTACTTGGAGAATCAGCACCTTTAACCTCCTGATTGTACAGGTTGCAATTTGTCCTGAGGATGAACGGGAAGACGCGGAACCAACGAGAGACGAGCCCTAGGTGTTGGGACAGGCATAGGTCACTCCATTTTCCCATCAGGAAGAAGAATGAACCACAGGCTCAGCCTGCCCCCCAGAACCAAAATAGGGCCTGAAGCAATCCTGCGCTTTTGCGGCCAGCTCCCAAAAAAGCGAGGAGACAAATGGAGCTCAGGGGCACTGCAATTCACAAACGTGCAGAGTTATAAATGAGAACTCTCGTCCACAAATATATTGAGGGAAGGCAACGAAGAGGATTTGAAAGCAAGGCAGATTTGCAGGAAACAGATTTCAGGAGGTAGATTCGACTCGCCTTTAAAGCACATGAAAAGCGGCAAAACGTTGACAATGATGCCCTTGGCCAAAAAGGGCGTATGCGTTTTTTCCTGAATATATTCAGGAAAAAACGCATACGCCCTTTTTGGCCAACCAAGCAAGCCGGAAGGGCAATTCAGCGTTACAAAGAAGTCTCGCTTGCCCTCGGTCAAAAGGGCCATGCTGAACAAATTGTAAAAACCAGAAAAGCAGGACAGGCCATGGAGACATGGGAGCCTTGCTACGCTGATGGGCGGGATATAAATTGCCAACAGGCACTCTGGAGAAGAGTACGGTGTGTCCTGAAACAAGTAATAAACACAGCGTAGAGAGCATAGGGCACTTCCACTCATGGGCGTATAAATTGGGAAAACTAAAAATCAACAAGACACAGGCACCCTAAAATTTACGGCTGCTCTGTTTCCAAGAACCTCCGCTTCGGTACACCTTCAATATCCCAGGAAAGAGAAAAATGGATAAAGAAATGGTTGTACTTGGCACAATGGAATATCACTCAGCCATGAAATCAATGTCATAAGGCTAGTTAGCAGCATGATGAGTGGATTTAGGTACGATGATTCTAAGTGAAATAAGTCACACAGAAAAAGACATTATCCTAAGATATCGCTTATAGAGGGAATGTCAAAATCGCTACACTTGAACTGAATTACAAAACAGAACAGAGTCACACCTTTAGAAGACACACTATGGCTGCTTAACGGGAAAGGTGAGGTGGGGTGATGCATAAAACAAGGGTTTGAAATTAGCTCAGAGACCGCTCCATAAGCCAAATATGTAATAGACAAGGCCTACTCCCTGCTCAGTGAACTGGACTCAACACCCCCTAGTCACCGCACAAGAATATATCTGACTAGTATGAATCTGAAAACCTATGTATCGATATCTCTCTGCAAGTGAATCAAGAGGGTGTAAAGCGGCATCAACACAGCAGGGAAAAGCAGCCAAGCCCGATACTAAACATAAATTACTTTAAAAAACCCACAAAACAAAGACAGTGAAAGAGAGAGAAATTCTTACAAAATCCGTTCAGGGTCTCTGATGCAACCTGGATTGACCATATCTAGACCCACAGCTGGATGAGACATAAGGCTGGACACTCTTGGGGCTGAGAGGATTGGTGAGGTTGGGTGAGCAAATGCAGATACTTTAAAGTAACACTGCGGGGAACACACCCCATGGGTCTCAAATCTCCAGGTACAAGGGCATCTTCCTACATCAAAACATGCATGGGAAACCCAGAAGATGGTATGCCATGAGATCGGGAAAGGTTTCTAAAATGCACCTCATTTCTCCTCTCCTTGTGCTCGGGTTCACCATTCCAGCTGCTTGAATAACCATCTCCCTACTTGGAGAATCAGCACCTTTAACCTCCTGATTGTACAGGTTGCAATTTGTCCTGAGGATGAACGGGGAGACGTGGAACCAACGAGAGACGAGCCCTAGGTGTTGGGACAGGCATAGGTCACTCCATTTTCTCATCAGGAAGAAGAATGAACCACAGGCTCAGCCTGCCCCCCAGAACCAAAATAGGGCCTGAAGCAATCCTGCGCTTTTGCGGCCAGCTCCCAAAAAAGCGAGGAGACAAATGGAGCTCAGGGGCACTGCAATTCACAAACGTGCAGAGTTATAAATGAGAACTCTCGTCCACAAATATATTGAGGGAAGGCAACGAAGAGGATTTGAAAGCAAGGCAGATTTGCAGGAAACAGATTTCAGGAGGTAGATTCGACTCGCCTTTAAAGCACATGAAAAGCGGCAAAACGTTGACAATGATGCCCTTGGCCAAAAAGGGCGTATGCGTTTTTTCCTGAATATATTCAGGAAAAAACGCATACGCCCTTTTTCGCCAACCAAGCAAGCCGGAAGGGCAAATCAGCGCTACAAAGAAGTCTCGCTTGCCCTCGGTCAAAAGGGCCATGCTGAACAAAGTCTAAAAACCAGAAAAGCAGGACAGGCCATGGAGACATGGGAGCCTTGCTACGCTGATGGGCGGGATGTAAATTGCCAACAGGCACTCTGGAGATGAGTACGGTGTGTCCTGAAACAAGTAATAAACACAGCGTTGAGAGCATAGGGCACTTCCACTCATGGGCGTATAAATTGGGAAAACTAAAAATCAACAAGACACAGGCACCCCAAACTTTATGGCTGCTCTGTTTCCAAGAACCTCCACTTCGGTACACCTTCAATATCCCAGGAAAGAGAAAAATGGATAAAGAAATGGTGGTACTTGGCACAATGCAATATCACTCAGCCATGAAATCAATGTCATAAAGCTAGTTAGCAGCATGATGAGTGGATTTAGATACGATGATTCTAAGTGAAATAAGTCACACAGAAAAAGACACTTATCCTAAGATATCGCTTATAGAGGGAATGTCAAAATCGCTACACTTGAACTGAATTACAAAACAGAACAGAGTCACACCTTTAGAAGACACACTATGGCTGCTTAACGGGAAAGGTGAGGTGGAGTGATTCATAAAACAAGGGTTTGAAATTAGCTCAGAGACCGCTCCATAAGCCAAATATGTAATAGACAAGGCCTACTCCCTGCTCAGTGAACTGGACTCAACACACCCTAGTCACCACACAAGAATATATCTGACTAGTATGAATCTGAAAACCTATGTATCGCTATCTCTCTGCAAGTGAATCAAGAGGGTGTAAAGCGGCATCAACACAGCAGGGAAAAGCAGCCAAGCCCGATTCTAAACATAAATTACTTTAAAAAACCCACAAAACAAAGACAGTGAAAGAGAGAGAAATTCTTACAAAATCCGTTCAGGGTCACTGATGCAACCTGGATTGACCATATCAAGACCCACAGCTGGATGAGACATAAGGCTGGACACTCTTGGGGCTGAGAGGGTTGGTGAGGTTGGGTGAGCAAATGCAGATACTTTAAAGTAACACTGCGGGGAACACACCCCATGGGTCTCAAATCTCCAGGTACAAGGGAATCTTCCTACATCAAAACATGCATGGGAAACCCAGAAGATGGTATGCCATGAGATCGGGAAAGGTTTCTAAAACGCACCTCATTTCTCCTCTCCTTGTGCTCGGGTTCACCATTCCAGCCGCTTGACTAACCATCTCCCTACTTGGAGAATCAGCACCTTTAACCTCCTGATTGTACAGGTTGCAATTTGTCCTGAGGATGAACGGGAAGACGCGGAACCCACGAGAGACGAGCCCTAGGTGTTGGGACAGGCATAGGTCACTCCATTTTCCCATCAGGAAGAAGAATGAACCACAGGCTCAGCCTGCCCCCCAGAACCAAAATAGGGCCTGAAGCAATCTTGCGCTTTTGCGGCCAGCTCCCAAAAAAGCGAGGAGACAAATGGAGCTCAGGGGCACTGCAATTCACAAACGTGCAGAGTTATAAATGAGAACTCTCGTCCACAAATATATTGAGGGAAGGCAACGAAGAGGATTTGAAAGCAAGGCAGATTTGCAGGAAACAGATTTCAGGAGGTAGATTCGACTCGCCTTTAAAGCACATGAAAAGCGGCAAAACGTTGACAATGATGCCCTTGGCCAAAAAGGGCGTATGCGTTTTTTCCTGAATATATTCAGGAAAAAACGCATACGCCCTTTTTGGCCAACCAAGCAAGCCGGAAGGGCAAATCAGCGCTACAAAGAAGTCTCGCTTGCCCTCGGTCAAAAGGGCCATGCTGAACAAACAGTAAAAACCAGAAAAGCAGGACAGGCCATGGAGACATGGGAGCCTTGCTACGCTGATGGGCGGGATGTAAATTGCCAACAGGCACTCTGGAGAAGAGTACGGTGTGTCCTGAAACAAGTAATAAACACAGCGTAGAGAGCATAGGGCACTTCCACTCATGGGCGTATAAATTGTGAAAACTAAAAGTCAACAAGACACAGGCACCCTAAAGTTTACGGCTGCTCTGTTTCCAAGAACCTCCACTTCGGTACACCTTCAATATCCCAGGAAAGAGAAAAATGGATAAAGAAATGGTGGTACTTGGCACAGTGGAATATCACTCAGCCATGAAATCAATGTCATAAGGCTAGTTAGCAGCATGATGAGTGGATTTAGATACGATGATTCTAAGTGAAATAAGTCACACAGAAAAAGACACTTATCCTAAGATATCGCTTATAGAGGGAATGTCAAAATCGCTACACTTGAACTGAATTACAAAACAGAACAGAGTCACACCTTTAGAAGACACACTATGGCTGCTTAACGGGAAAGGTGAGGTGGGGTGATGCATAAAACAAGGGTTTCAAATTAGCTCAGAGACCGCTCCATAAGCAAAATATGTAATAGACAAGGCCTACTCCCTGCTCAGTGAACTGGACTCAACACACCCTAGTCAACACACAAGAATATATCTGACTAGTAAGAATCTGAAAACCTATGTATCGATATCTCTCTGCAAGTGAATCAAGAGGGTGTAAAGCGGCATCAACACAGCAGGGAAAAGCAGCCAAGCCCGATTCTAAACATAAATTACTTTAAAAAACCCACAAAACAAAGACAGTGAAAGAGAGAGAAATTCTTACAAAATCCGTTCAGGGTCTATGATGCAACCTGGATTGACCATATCAAGACCCACAGCTGGATGAGACATAAGGCTGGACACTCTTGGGGCTGAGATGGTTGGTGAGGTTGGGTGAGCAAATGCAGATACTTTAAAGTAACACTGCGGGGAACACACCCCATGGGTCTCTAATCTCCAGGTACAAGGGAATCTTCCTACATCAAAACATGCATGGGAAACCCAGAAGATGGTATGCCATGAGATCGGGAAAGGTTTCTAAAACGCACCTCATTTCTCCTCTCCTTGTGCTCGGGTTCGCCATTCCAGCCGCTTGACTAACCATCTCCCTACTTGGAGAATCAGCACCTTTAACCTCCTGATTGTACAGGTTGCAATTTGTCCTGAGGATGAACGGGAAGACGCGGAACCAACGAGAGACGAGCCCTAGGTGTTGGGACAGGCATAGGTCACTCCATTTTCCCATCAGGAAGAAGAATGAACCACAGGCTCAGCCTGCCCCCCAGAACCAAAATAGGGCCTGAAGCAATCCTGCGCTTTTGCGGCCAGCTCCCAAAAAAGCGAGGAGACAAATGGAGCTCAGGGGCACTGCAATTCACAAACGTGCAGAGTTATAAATGAGAACTCTCGTCCACAAATATATTGAGGGAAGGCAACGAAGAGGATTTGAAAGCAAGGCAGATTTGCAGGAAACAGATTTCAGGAGGTAGATTCGACTCGCCTTTAAAGCACATGAAAAGCGGCAAAACGTTGACAATGATGCCCTTGGCCAAAAAGGGCGTATGCGTTTTTTCCTGAATATATTCAGGAAAAAACGCATACGCCCTTTTTGGCCAACCAAGCAAGCCGGAAGGGCAATTCAGCGTTACAAAGAAGTCTCGCTTGCCCTCGGTCAAAAGGGCCATGCTGAACAAATTGTAAAAACCAGAAAAGCAGGACAGGCCATGGAGACATGGGAGCCTTGCTACGCTGATGGGCGGGATATAAATTGCCAACAGGCACTCTGGAGAAGAGTACGGTGTGTCCTGAAACAAGTAATAAACACAGCGTAGAGAGCATAGGGCACTTCCACTCATGGGCGTATAAATTGGGAAAACTAAAAATCAACAAGACACAGGCACCCTAAAATTTACGGCTGCTCTGTTTCCAAGAACCTCCGCTTCGGTACACCTTCAATATCCCAGGAAAGAGAAAAATGGATAAAGAAATGGTGGTACTTGGCACAATGGAATATCACTCAGCCATGAAATCAATGTCATAAGGCTAGTTAGCAGCATGATGAGTGGATTTAGGTACGATGATTCTAAGTGAAATAAGTCACACAGAAAAAGACATTATCCTAAGATATCGCTTATAGAGGGAATGTCAAAATCGCTACACTTGAACTGAATTACAAAACAGAACAGAGTCACACCTTTAGAAGACACACTATGGCTGCTTAACGGGAAAGGTGAGGTGGGGTGATGCATAAAACAAGGGTTTGAAATTAGCTCAGAGACCGCTCCATAAGCCAAATATGTAATAGACAAGGCCTACTCCCTGCTCAGTGAACTGGACTCAACACCCCCTAGTCACCGCACAAGAATATATCTGACTAGTATGAATCTGAAAACCTATGTATCGATATCTCTCTGCAAGTGAATCAAGAGGGTGTAAAGCGGCATAAACACAGCAGGGAAAAGCAGCCAAACCCCATTCTAAACATACATTACTTTAAAAAACCCACAAAGCAAAGACAGTGAAAGAGAGAGAAATTCTTACAAAATCCGTTCAGGGTCTCTGATGCAACCTGGATTGACCATATCTAGACCCACAGCTGGATGAGACATAAGGCTGGACACTCTTGGGGCTGAGAGGATTGGTGAGGTTGGGTGAGCAAATGCAGATACTTTAAAATAATACCGCGGGGTACCCACCCCATGGGTCTCAAATCTCCAGGTACAAGGGAATCTTCCTACATCAAAACATGCATGGGAAACCCAGAAGATGGTAGGCCGTGAGATCGGGAAAGGTTTCTAAAACGCACCTCATTTCTCCTCTCCTTGTGCTCGGGTTCGCCATTCCAGCCGCTTGACTAACCATCTCCCTACTTGGAGAATCAGCACCTTTAACCTACTGTTTCGTCCAGGTTGCAATTTGTCCTGAGGATGAACGGGAAGACGGGGAACCAACGAAAGACTAGCCCTAGGTGTTGGGACAGGCACAGGTCACTCCATTTTCCCATCAGGAAGAAGAATGAACCACAGGCTCAGCCTGCCCCCCAGAACCAAAATAGGGCCTGAAGCAATCCTGCGCTTTTGCGGCCAGCTCCCAAAAAAGCGAGGAGACAAATGGAGCTCAGGGGCACTGCAATTCACAAACGTGCAGAGTTATAAATGAGAACTCTCGTCCACAAATATATTGAGGGAAGGCAACGAAGAGGATTTGAAAGCAAGGCAGATTTGCAGGAAACAGATTTCAGGAGGTAGATTCGACTCGCCTTTAAAGCACATGAAAAGCGGCAAAACGTTGACAATGATGCCCTTGGCCAAAAAGGGCGTATGCGTTTTTTCCTGAATATATTCAGGAAAAAACGCATACGCCCTTTTTGGCCAACCAAGTAAGCCGGAAGGGCAAATCAGCGCTACAAAGAAGTCTCGCTTGCCCTCGGTCAAAAGGGCCATGCTGAACAAAGTGTAAAAACCAGAAAAGCAGGACAGGCCATGGAGACATGGGAGCCTTACTACGCTGATGGGCGGGATGTAAATTGCCAACAGGCACTCTGGAGAAGAGTACGGTGTGTCCTGAAACAAGTAATAAACACAGCGTTGAGAGCATAGGGCACTTCCACTCATGGGCGTATAAATTGGGAAAACTAAAAATCAACAAGACACAGGCACCCTAAAGTTTACGGCTGCTCTGTTTCCAAGAACCTCCGCTTCGGTACACCTTCAATATCCCAGGAAAGAGAAAAATAGATAAAGAAATGGTGGTACTTGGCACAATGCAATATCACTCAGCCATGAAATCAATGTCATAAGGCTAGTTAGCAGCATGATGAGTGGATTTAGGTACGATGATTCTAAGTGAAATAAGTCACACAGAAAAAGACACTTATCCTAAGATATCGCTTATAGAGGGAATGTCAAAATCGCTACACTTGAACTGAATTACAAAACAGAACAGAGTCACACCTTTAGAAGACACACTATGGCTGCTTAACGGGAAAGGTGAGGTGGGGTGATGCATAAAACAAGGGTTTCAAATTAGCTCAGAGACCGCTCCATAAGCCAAATATGTAATAGACAAGGCCTACTCCCTGCTCAGTGAACTGGACTCAACACACCCTAGTCACCACACAAGAATATATCTGACTAGTAAGAATCTGAAAACCTATGTATCGATATCTCTCTGCAAGTGAATCAAGAGGGTGTAAAGCGGCATCAACACAGCAGGGAAAAGCAGCCAAGCCCGATACTAAACATAAATTACTTTAAAAAACCCACAAAACAAAGACAGTGAAAGAGAGAGAAATTCTTACAAAATCCGTTCAGGGTCTATGATGCAACCTGGATTGACCATATCTAGACCCACAGCTGGATGAGACATAAGGCTGGACACTCTTGGGGCTGAGAGGATTGGTGAGGTTGGGTGAGCAAATGCAGATACTTTAAAGTAACACTGCGGGGAACACACCCCATGGGTCTCAAATCTCCAGGTACAAGGGCATCTTCCTACATCAAAACATGCATGGGAAACCCAGAAGATGGTATGCCATGAGATCGGGAAAGGTTTCTAAAATGCACCTCATTTCTCCTCTCCTTGTGCTCGGGTTCACCATTCCAGCTGCTTGACTAACCATCTCCCTACTTGGAGAATCAGCACCTTTAACCTCCTGATTGTACAGGTTGCAATTTGTCCTGAGGGTGAACGGGAAGACGCGGAACCAACGAGAGACGAGCCCTAGGTGTTGGGACAGGCATAGGTCACTCCATTTTCTCATCAGGAAGAAGAATGAACCACAGGCTCAGCCTGCCCCCCAGAACCAAAATAGGGCCTGAAGCAATCCTGCGCTTTTGCGGCCAGCTCCCAAAAAAGCGAGGAGACAAATGGAGCTCAGGGGCACTGCAATTCACAAACGTGCAGAGTTATAAATGAGAACTCTCGTCCACAAATATATTGAGGGAAGGCAACGAAGAGGATTTGAAAGCAAGGCAGATTTGCAGGAAACAGATTTCAGGAGGTAGATTCGACTCGCCTTTAAAGCACATGAAAAGCGGCAAAACGTTGACAATGATGCCCTTGGCCAAAAAGGGCGTATGCGTTTTTTCCTGAATATATTCAGGAAAAAACGCATACGCCCTTTTTGGCCAACCAAGCAAGCCGGAAGGGCAAATCAGCGCTACAAAGAAGTCTCGCTTGCCCTCGGTCAAAAGGGCCATGCTGAACAAAGTGTAAAAACCAGAAAAGCAGGACAGGCCATGGAGACATGGGAGCCTTGCTACGCTGATGGGCGGGATGTAAATTGCCAACAGGCACTCTGGAGAAGAGTACGGTGTGTCCTGAAACAAGTAATAAACACAGCGTAGAGAGCATAGGGCACTTCCACTCATGGGCGTATAAATTGGGAAAACTAAAAGTCAACAAGACACAGGCACCCCAAACTTTACGGCTGCTCTGTTTCCAAGAACCTCCACTTCGGTACACCTTCAATATCCCAGGAAAGAGAAAAATGGATAAAGAAATGGTGGTACTTGGCACAATGCAATATCACTCAGCCATGAAATCAATGTCATAAGGCTAGTTAGCAGCATGATGAGTGGATTTAGATACGATGATTCTAAGTGAAATAAGTCACACAGAAAAAGACACTTATCCTAAGATATCGCTTATAGAGGGAATGTCAAAATCGCTACACTTGAACTGAATTACAAAACAGAACAGAGTCACACCTTTAGAAGACACACTATGGCTGCTTAACGGGAAAGGTGAGGTGGAGTGATTCATAAAACAAGGGTTTGAAATTAGCTCAGAGACCGCTCCATAAGCCAAATATGTAATAGACAAGGCCTACTCCCTGCTCAGTGAACTGGACTCAACACACCCTAGTCACCACACAAGAATATATCTGACTAGTATGAATCTGAAAACCTATGTATCGCTATCTCTCTGCAAGTGAATCAAGAGGGTGTAAAGCGGCATCAACACAGCAGGGAAAAGCAGGCAAGCCCGATTCTAAACATAAATTACTTTAAAAAACCCACAAAACAAAGACAGTGAAAGAGAGAGAAATTCTTACAAAATCCGTTCAGGGTCACTGATGCAACCTGGATTGACCATATCAAGACCCACAGCTGGATGAGACATAAGGCTGGACACTCTTGGGGCTGAGAGGGTTGGTGAGGTTGGGTGAGCAAATGCAGATACTTTAAAGTAACACTGCGGGGAACACACCCCATGGGTCTCAAATCTCCAGGTACAAGGGAATCTTCCTACATCAAAACATGCATGGGAAACCCAGAAGATGGTATGCCATGAGATCGGGAAAGGTTTCTAAAACGCACCTCATTTCTCCTCTCCTTGTGCTCGGGTTCGCCATTCCAGCCGCTTGACTAACCATCTCCCTACTTGGAGAATCAGCACCTTTAACCTCCTGATTGTACAGGTTGCAATTTGTCCTGAGGATGAACGGGAAGACGCGGAACCCACGAGAGACGAGCCCTAGGTGTTGGGACAGGTATAGGTCACTCCATTTTCCCATCAGGAAGAAGAATGAACCACAGGCTCAGCCTGCCCCCCAGAACCAAAATAGGGCCTGAAGCAATCTTGCGCTTTTGCGGCCAGCTCCCAAAAAAGCGAGGAGACAAATGGAGCTCAGGGGCACTGCAATTCACAAACGTGCAGAGTTATAAATGAGAACTCTCGTCCACAAATATATTGAGGGAAGGCAACGAAGAGGATTTGAAAGCAAGGCAGATTTGCAGGAAACAGATTTCAGGAGGTAGATTCGACTCGCCTTTAAAGCACATGAAAAGCGGCAAAACGTTGACAATGATGCCCTTGGCCAAAAAGGGCGTATGCGTTTTTTCCTGAATATATTCAGGAAAAAACGCATACGCCCTTTTTGGCCAACCAAGCAAGCCGGAAGGGCAAATCAGCGCTACAAAGAAGTCTCGCTTGCCCTCGGTCAAAAGGGCCATGCTGAACAAACAGTAAAAACCAGAAAAGCAGGACAGGCCATGGAGACATGGGAGCCTTGCTACGCTGATGGGCGGGATGTAAATTGCCAACAGGCACTCTGGAGAAGAGTACGGTGTGTCCTGAAACAAGTAATAAACACAGCATAGAGAGCATAGGGCACTTCCACTCAAGGGCGTATAAATTGGGAAAACTAAAAATCAACAAGACACAGGCACCCTAAAGTTTACGGCTGCTCTGTTTCCAAGAACCTCCGCTTCGGTACACCTTCAATATCCCAGGAAAGAGAAAAATGGATAAAGAAATGGTGGTACTTGGCACAATGGAATATCACTCAGCCATGAAATCAATGTCATAAGGCTAGTTAGCAGCATGATGAGTGGATTTAGATACGATGATTCTAAGTGAAATAAGTCACACAGAAAAAGACACTTATCCTAAGATATCGCTTATAGAGGGAATGTCAAAATCGCTACACTTGAACTGAATTACAAAACAGAACAGAGTCACACCTTTAGAAGACACACTATGGCTGCTTAACGGGAAAGGTGAGGTGGGGTGATGCATAAAACAAGGGTTTGAAATTAGCTCAGACACCGCTCCATAAGCCAAATATGTAATAGACAAGGCCTACTCCCTGCTCAGTGAACTGGACTCAACACCCCCTAGTCACCGCACAAGAATATATCTGACTAGTATGAATCTGAAAACCTATGTATCGATATCTCTCTGCAAGTGAATCAAGAGGGTGTAAAGCGGCATAAACACAGCAGGGAAAAGCAGCCAAACCCCATTCTAAACATACATTACTTTAAAAAACCCACAAAGCAAAGACAGTGAAAGAGAGAGAAATTCTTACAAAATCCGTTCAGGGTCTCTGATGCAACCTGGATTGACCATATCTAGACCCACAGCTGGATGAGACATAAGGCTGGACACTCTTGGGGCTGAGAGGATTGGTGAGGTTGGGTGAGCAAATGCAGATACTTTAAAGTAATACCGCGGGGTACCCACCCCATGGGTCTCAAATCTCCAGGTACAAGGGAATCTTCCTACATCAAAACATGCATGGGAAACCCAGAAGATGGTATGCCGTGAGATCGGGAAAGGTTTCTAAAACGCACCTCATTTCTCCTCTCCTTGTGCTCGGGTTCGCCATTCCAGCCGCTTGACTAACCATCTCCCTACTTGGAGAATCAGCACCTTTAACCTACTGTTTCGTCCAGGTTGCAATTTGTCCTGAGGATGAACGGGAAGACGGGGAACCAACGAAAGACTAGCCCTAGGTGTTGGGACAGGCACAGGTCACTCCATTTTCCCATCAGGAAGAAGAATGAACCACAGGCTCAGCCTGCCCCCCAGAACCAAAATAGGGCCTGAAGCAATCCTGCGCTTTTGCGGCCAGCTCCCAAAAAAGCGAGGAGACAAATGGAGCTCAGGGGCACTGCAATTCACAAACGTGCAGAGTTATAAATGAGAACTCTCGTGCACAAATATATTGAGGGAAGGCAACGAAGAGGATTTGAAAGCAAGGCAGATTTGCAGGAAACAGATTTCAGGAGGTAGATTCGACTCGCCTTTAAAGCACATGAAAAGCGGCAAAACGTTGACAATGATGCCCTTGGCCAAAAAGGGCGTATGCGTTTTTTCCTGAATATATTCAGGAAAAAACGCATACGCCCTTTTTGGCCAACCAAGTAAGCCGGAAGGGCAAATCAGCGCTACAAAGAAGTCTCGCTTGCCCTCGGTCAAAAGGGCCATGCTGAACAAAGTCTAAAAACCAGAAAAGCAGGACAGGCCATGGAGACATGGGAGCCTTGCTACGCTGATGGGCGGGATGTAAATTGCCAACAGGCACTCTGGAGAAGAGTACGGTGTGTCCTGAAACAAGTAATAAACACAGCGTAGAGAGCATAGGGCACTTCCACTCAAGGGCGTATAAATTGGGAAAACTAAAAATCAACAAGACACAGGCACCCTAAAGTTTACGGCTGCTCTGTTTCCAAGAACCTCCGCTTCGGTACACCTTCAATATCCCAGGAAAGAGAAAAATGGATAAAGAAATGGTGGTACTTGGCACAATGGAATATCACTCAGCCATGAAATCAATGTCATAAGGCTAGTTAGCAGCATGATGAGTGGATTTAGGTACGATGATTCTAAGTGAAATAAGTCACACAGAAAAAGACACTTATCCTAAGATATCGCTTATAGAGGGAATGTCAAAATCGCTACACTTGAACTGAATTACAAAACAGAACAGAGTCACACCTTTAGAAGACACACTATGGCTGCTTAACGGGAAAGGTGAGGTGGGGTGATGCATAAAACAAGGGTTTGAAATTAGCTCAGACACCGCTCCATAAGCCAAATATGTAATAGACAAGGCCTACTCCCTGCTCAGTGAACTGGACTCAACACCCCCTAGTCACCGCACAAGAATATATCTGACTAGTATGAATCTGAAAACCTATGTATCGATATCTCTCTGCAAGTGAATCAAGAGGGTGTAAAGCGGCATAAACACAGCAGGGAAAAGCAGCCAAACCCCATTCTAAACATACATTACTTTAAAAAACCCACAAAGCAAAGACAGTGAAAGAGAGAGAAATTCTTACAAAATCCGTTCAGGGTCTCTGATGCAACCTGGATTGACCATATCTAGACCCACAGCTGGATGAGACATAAGGCTGGACACTCTTGGGGCTGAGAGGATTGGTGAGGTTGGGTGAGCAAATGCAGATACTTTAAAGTAATACCGCGGGGTACCCACCCCATGGGTCTCAACTCTCCAGGTACAAGGGAATCTTCCTACATCAAAACATGCATGGGAAACCCAGAAGATGGTATGCCGTGAGATCGGGAAAGGTTTCTAAAACGCACCTCATTTCTCCTTTCCTTGTGCTCGGGTTCGCCATTCCAGCCGCTTGACTAACCATCTCCCTACTTGGAGAATCAGCACCTTTAACCTACTGTTTCGTCCAGGTTGCAATTTGTCCTGAGGATGAACGGGAAGACGGGGAACCAACGAAAGACTAGCCCTAGGTGTTGGGACAGGCACAGGTCACTCCATTTGCCCATCAGGAAGAAGAATGAACCACAGGCTCAGCCTGCCCCCCAGAACCAAAATAGGGCCTGAAGCAATCCTGCGCTTTTGCGGCCAGCTCCCAAAAAAGCGAGGAGACAAATGGAGCTCAGGGGCACTGCAATTCACAAACGTGCAGAGTTATAAATGAGAACTCTCGTCCACAAATATATTGAGGGAAGGCAACGAAGAGGATTTGAAAGCAAGGCAGATTTGCAGGAAACAGATTTCAGGAGGTAGATTCGACTCGCCTTTAAAGCACATGAAAAGCGGCAAAACGTTGACAATGATGCCCTTGGCCAAAAAGGGCGTATGCGTTTTTTCCTGAATATATTCAGGAAAAAACGCATACGCCCTTTTTGGCCAACCAAGCAAGCCGGAAGGGCAAATCAGCGCTACAAAGAAGTCTCGCTTGCCCTCGGTCAAAAGGGCCATGCTGAACAAAGTCTAAAAACCAGAAAAGCAGGACAGGCCATGGAGACATGGAAGCCTTGCTATGCTGATGGGCGGGATGTAAATTGCCAACAGGCACTCTGGAGAAGAGTACGGTGTGTCCTGAAACAAGTAATAAACACAGCGTTGAGAGCATAGGGCACTTCCACTCATGGGCGTATAAATTGGGAAAACTAAAAATCAACAAGACACAGGCACCCTAAAGTTTACGGCTGCTCTGTTTCCAAGAACCTCCGCTTCGGTACACCTTCAATATCCCAGGAAAGAGAAAAATGGATAAAGAAATGGTGGTACTTGGCACAATGGAATATCACTCAGCCATGAAATCAATGTCATAAGGCTATTTAGCAGCATGATGAGTGGATTTAGGTACGATGATTCTAAGTGAAATAAGTCACACAGAAAAAGACATTATCCTAAGATATCGCTTATAGAGGGAATGTCAAAATCGCTACACTTGAACTGAATTACAAAACAGAACAGTGTCACACCTTTAGAAGACACACTATGGCTGCTTAACGGGAAAGGTGAGGTGGGGTGATTCATAAAACAAGGGTTTGAAATTAGCTCAGACACCGCTCCATAAGCCAAATATGTAATAGACAAGGCCTACTCCCTGCTCAGTGAACTGGACTCAACACACCCTAGTCACCACACAAGAATATATCTGACTAGTATGAATCTGAAAACCTATGTATCGATATCTCTCTGCAAGTGAATCAAGAGGGTGTAAAGCGGCATCAACACAGCAGGGAAAAGCAGCCAAGCCCGATTCTAAACATAAATTACTTTAAAAAACCCACAAAACAAAGACAGTGAAAGAGAGAGAAATTCTTACAAAATCCGTTCAGGGTCACTGATGCAACCTGGATTGACCATATCAAGACCCACAGCTGGATGAGACATAAGGCTGGACACTCTTGGGGCTGAGAGGGTTGGTGAGGTTGGGTGAGCAAATGCAGATACTTTAAAGTAACACTGCGGGGAACACACCCCATGGGTCTCAAATCTCCAGGTACAAGGGAATCTTCCTACATCAAAACATGCATGGGAAACCCAGAAGATGGTATGCCATGAGATCGGGAAAGGTTTCTAAAACGCACCTCATTTCTCCTCTCCTTGTGCTCGGGTTCGCCATTCCAGCCGCTTGACTAACCATCTCCCTACTTGGAGAATCAGCACCTTTAACCTCCTGATTGTACAGGTTGCAATTTGTCCTGAGGATGAACGGGAAGACGCGATACCCACGAGAGACGAGCCCTAGGTGTTGGGACAGGCATAGGTCACTCCATTTTCCCATCAGGAAGAAGAATGAACCACAGGCTCAGCCTGCCCCCCAGAACCAAAATAGGGCCTGAAGCAATCCTGCGCTTTTGCGGCCAGCTCCCCAAAAAGCGAGGAGACAAATGGAGCTCAGGGGCACTGCAATTCACAAACGTGCAGAGTTATAAATGAGAACTCTCGTCCACAAATATATTGAGGGAAGGCAACGAAGAGGATTTGAAAGCAAGGCAGATTTGCAGGAAACAGATTTCAGGAGGTAGATTCGACTCGCCTTTAAAGCACATGAAAAGCGGCAAAACGTTGACAATGATGCCCTTGGCCAAAAAGGGCGTATGCGTTTTTTCCTGAATATATTCAGGAAAAAACGCATACGCCCTTTTTGGCCAACCAAGCAAGCCGGAAGGGCAAATCAGCGCTACAAAGAAGTCTCGCTTGCCCTCGGTCAAAAGGGCCATGCTGAACAAAGTGTAAAAACCAGAAAAGCAGGAGAGGCCATGGAGACATGGGAGCCTTGCTACGCTGATGGGCGGGATGTAAATTGCCAACAGGCACTCTGGAGAAGAGTACGGTGTGTCCTGAAACAAGTAATAAACACAGCGTAGAGAGCATAGGGCACTTCCACTCAAGGGCGTATAAATTGGGAAAACTAAAAATCAACAAGACACAGGCACCCTAAAGTTTACGGGTGCTCTGTTTCCAAGAACCTCCACTTCGGTACACCTTCAATATCCCAGGAAAGAGAAAAATGGATAAAGAAATGGTGGTACTTGGCACAATGGAATATCACTCAGCCATGAAATCAATGTCATAAGGCTAGTTAGCAGCATGATGAGTGGATTTAGGTACGATTATTCTAAGTGAAATAAGTCACACAGAAAAAGACACTTATCCTAAGATATCGCTTATAGAGGGAATGTCAAAATCGCTACACTTGAACTGAATTACAAAACAGAACAGAGTCACACCTTTAGAAGACACACTATGGCTGCTTAACGGGAAAGGTGAGGTGGGGTGATGCATAAAACAAGGGTTTGAAATTAGCTCAGACACCGCTCCATAAGCCAAATATGTAATAGACAAGGCCTACTCCCTGCTCAGTGAACTGGACTCAACACCCCCTAGTCACCGCACAAGAATATATCTGACTAGTATGAATCTGAAAACCTATGTATCGATATCTCTCTGCAAGTGAATCAAGAGGGTGTAAAGCGGCATAAACACAGCAGGGAAAAGCAGCCAAACCCCATTCTAAACATACATTACTTTAAAAAACCCACAAAGCAAAGACAGTGAAAGAGAGAGAAATTCTTACAAAATCCGTTCAGGGTCTCTGATGCAACCTGGATTGACCATATCTAGACCCACAGCTGGATGAGACATAAGGCTGGACACTCTTGGGGCTGAGAGGATTGGTGAGGTTGGGTGAGCAAATGCAGATACTTTAAAGTAATACCGCGGGGTACCCACCCCATGGGTCTCAAATCTCCAGGTACAAGGGAATCTTCCTACATCAAAACATGCATGGGAAACCCAGAAGATGGTATGCCGTGAGATCGGGAAAGGTTTCTAAAACGCACCTCATTTCTCCTCTCCTTGTGCTCGGGTTCGCCATTCCAGCCGCTTGACTAACCATCTCCCTACTTGGAGAATCAGCACCTTTAACCTACTGTTTCGTCCAGGTTGCAATTTGTCCTGAGGATGAACGGGAAGACGGGGAACCAACGAAAGACTAGCCCTAGGTGTTGGGACAGGCACAGGTCACTCCATTTGCCCATCAGGAAGAAGAATGAACCACAGGCTCAGCCTGCCCCCCAGAACCAAAATAGGGCCTGAAGCAATCCTGCGCTTTTGCGGCCAGCTCCCAAAAAAGCGAGGAGACAAATGGAGCTCAGGGGCACTGCAATTCACAAACGTGCAGAGTTATAAATGAGAACTCTCGTCCACAAATACATTGAGGGAAGGCAACGAAGAGGATTTGAAAGCAAGGCAGATTTGCAGGAAACAGATTTCAGGAGGTAGATTCGACTCGCCTTTAAAGCACATGAAAAGCGGCAAAACGTTGACAATGATGCCCTTGGCCAAAAAGGGCGTATGCGTTTTTTCCTGAATATATTCAGGAAAAAACGCATACGCCCTTTTTGGCCAACCAAGCAAGCCGGAAGGGCAAATCAGCGCTACAAAGAAGTCTCGCTTGCCCTCGGTCAAAGGGGCCATGCTGAAGAATGTTTAAAAACCAGAAAAGCAGGACAGGCCATGGAGACATGGGAGCCTTGCTACGCTGATGGGCGGGATGTAAATTGCCAACAGGCACTCTGGAGAAGTGTACGGTGTGTCCTGAAACAAGTAAGAAACACAGCTTAGAGAGCATAGGGCACTTCCACTCATGGGCGTATAAATTGGGAAAACTAAAAATCAACAAGACACAGGCACCCTAAAGTTTACGGCTGCTCTGTTTCCAAGAACCTCCGCTTCGGTACACCTTCAATATCCCAGGAAAGAGAAAAATGGATAAAGAAATGGTGGTACTTGGCACAATGGAATATCACTCAGCCATGAAATCAATGTCATAAGGCTAGTTAGCAGCATGATGAGTGGATTTAGGTACGATGATTCTAAGTGAAATAAGTCACACAGAAAAAGACATTATCCTAAGATATCGCTTATAGAGGGAATGTCAAAATCGCTACACTTGAACTGAATTACAAAACAGAACAGTGTCACACCTTTAGAAGCCACACTATGGCTGCTTAACGGGAAAGGTGAGGTGGGGTGATTCATAAAACAAGGGTTTGAAATTAGCTCAGACACCGCTCCATAAGCCAAATATGTAATAGACAAGGCCTACTCCCTGCTCAGTGAACTGGACTCAACACACCCTAGTCACCACACAAGAATATATCTGACTAGTATGAACCTGAAAACCTATGTATCGATATCTCTCTGCAAGTGAATCAAGAGGGTGTAAAGCGGCATCAACACAGCAGGGAAAAGCAGCCAAGCCCGATTCTAAACATAAATTACTTTAAAAAACCCACAAAACAAAGACAGTGAAAGAGAGAGAAATTCTTACAAAATCCGTTCAGGGTCACTGATGCAACCTGGATTGACCATATCAAGACCCACAGCTGGATGAGACATAAGGCTGGACACTCTTGGGGCTGAGAGGGTTGGTGAGGTTGGGTGAGCAAATGCAGATACTTTAAAGTAACACTGCGGGGAACACACCCCATGGGTCTCAAATCTCCAGGTACAAGGGAATCTTCCTACATCAAAACATGCATGGGAAACCCAGAAGATGGTATGCCATGAGATCGGGAAAGGTTTCTAAAACGCACCTCATTTCTCCTCTCCTTGTGCTCGGGTTCGCCATTCCAGCCGCTTGACTAACCATCTCCCTACTTGGAGAATCAGCATCTTTAACCTCCTGATTGTACAGGTTGCAATTTGTCCTGAGGATGAACGGGAAGACGCGATACCCACGAGAGACGAGCCCTAGGTGTTGGGACAGGCATAGGTCACTCCATTTTCCCATCAGGAAGAAGAATGAACCACAGGCTCAGCCTGCCCCCCAGAACCAAAATAGGGCCTGAAGCAATCCTGCGCTTTTGCGGCCAGCTCCCCAAAAAGCGAGGAGACAAATGGAGCTCAGGGGCACTGCAATTCACAAACGTGCAGAGTTATAAATGAGAACTCTCGTCCACAAATATATTGAGGGAAGGCAACGAAGAGGATTTGAAAGCAAGGCAGATTTGCAGGAAACAGATTTCAGGAGGTAGATTCGACTCGCCTTTAAAGCACATGAAAAGCGGCAAAACGTTGACAATGATGCCCTTGGCCAAAAAGGGCGTATGCGTTTTTTCCTGAATATATTCAGGAAAAAACGCATACGCCCTTTTTGGCCAACCAAGCAAGCCGGAAGGGCAAATCAGCGCTACGAAGAAGTCTCGCTTGCCCTCGGTCAAAAGGGCCATGCTGAACAAAGTGTAAAAACCAGAAAAGCAGGAGAGGCCATGGAGACATGGGAGCCTTGCTACGCTGATGGGCGGGATGTAAATTGCCAACAGGCACTCTGGAGAAGAGTACGGTGTGTCCTGAAACAAGTAATAAACACAGCGTAGAGAGCATAGGGCACTTCCACTCAAGGGCGTATAAATTGGGAAAACTAAAAATCAACAAGACACAGGCACCCTAAAGTTTACGGCTGCTCTGTTTCCAAGAACCTCCACTTCGGTACACCTTCAATATCCCAGGAAAGAGAAAAATGGATAAAGAAATGGTGGTACTTGGCACAATGGAATATCACTCAGCCATGAAATCAATGTCATAAGGCTAGTTAGCAGCATGATGAGTGGATTTAGGTACGATGATTCTAAGTGAAATAAGTCACACAGAAAAAGACACTTATCCTAAGATATCGCTTATAGAGGGAATGTCAAAATCGCTACACTTGAACTGAATTACAAAACAGAACAGAGTCACACCTTTAGAAGACACACTATGGCTGCTTAACGGGAAAGGTGAGGTGGGGTGATGCATAAAACAAGGGTTTGAAATTAGCTCAGACACCGCTCCATAAGCCAAATATGTAATAGACAAGGCCTACTCCCTGCTCAGTGAACTGGACTCAACACCCCCTAGTCACCGCACAAGAATATATCTGACTAGTATGAATCTGAAAACCTATGTATCGATATCTCTCTGCAAGTGAATCAAGAGGGTGTAAAGCGGCATAAACACAGCAGGGAAAAGCAGCCAAACCCCATTCTAAACATACATTACTTTAAAAAACCCACAAAGCAAAGACAGTGAAAGAGAGAGAAATTCTTACAAAATCCGTTCAGGGTCTCTGATGCAACCTGGATTGACCATATCTAGACCCACAGCTGGATGAGACATAAGGCTGGACACTCTTGGGGCTGAGAGGATTGGTGAGGTTGGGTGAGCAAATGCAGATACTTTAAAGTAATACCGCGGGGTACCCACCCCATGGGTCTCAACTCTCCAGGTACAAGGGAATCTTCCTACATCAAAACATGCATGGGAAACCCAGAAGATGGTATGCCGTGAGATCGGGAAAGGTTTCTAAAACGCACCTCATTTCTCCTCTCCTTGTGCTCGGGTTCGCCATTCCAGCCGCTTCACTAACCATCTCCCTACTTGGAGAATCAGCACCTTTAACCTACTGTTTCGTCCAGGTTGCAATTTGTCCTGAGGATGAACGGGAAGACGGGGAACCAACGAAAGACTAGCCCTAGGTGTTGGGACAGGCACAGGTCACTCCATTTGCCCATCAGGAAGAAGAATGAACCACAGGCTCAGCCTGCCCCCCAGAACCAAAATAGGGCCTGAAGCAATCCTGCGCTTTTGCGGCCAGCTCCCAAAAAAGCGAGGAGACAAATGGAGCTCAGGGGCACTGCAATTCACAAACGAGCAGAGTTATAAATGAGAACTCTCGTCCACAAATATATTGAGGGAAGGCAACGAAGAGGATTTGAAAGCAAGGCAGATTTGCAGGAAACAGATTTCAGGAGGTAGATTCGACTCGCCTTTAAAGCACATGAAAAGCGGCAAAACGTTGACAATGATGCCCTTGGCCAAAAAGGGCGTATGCGTTTTTTCCTGAATATATTCAGGAAAAAACGCATACGCCCTTTTTGGCCAACCAAGCAAGCCGGAAGGGCAAATCAGCGCTACAAAGAAGTCTCGCTTGCCCTCGGTCAAAAGGGCCATGCTGAACAAAGTCTAAAAACCAGAAAAGCAGGACAGGCCATGGAGACATGGGAGCCTTGCTACGCTGATGGGCGGGATGTAAATTGCCAACAGGCACTCTGGAGAAGAGTACGGTGTGTCCTGAAACAAGTAATAAACACAGCGTAGAGAGCATAGGGCACTTCCACTCAAGGGCGTATAAATTGGGAAAACTAAAAATCAACAAGACACAGGCACCCTAAAGTTTACGGCTGCTCTGTTTCCAAGAACCTCCACTTCGGTACACCTTCAATATCCCAGGAAAGAGAAAAATGGATAAAGAAATGGTGGTACTTGGCACAATGGAATATCACTCAGCCATGAAATCAATGTCATAAGGCTAGTTAGCAGCATGATGAGTGGATTTAGGTACGATGATTCTAAGTGAAATAAGTCACACAGAAAAAGACACTTATCCTAAGATATCGCTTATAGAGGGAATGTCAAAATCGCTACACTTGAACTGAATTACAAAACAGAACAGAGTCACACCTTTAGAAGACACACTATGGCTGCTTAACGGGAAAGGTGAGGTGGGGTGATGCATAAAACAAGGGTTTGAAATTAGCTCAGACACCGCTCCATAAGCCAAATATGTAATAGACAAGGCCTACTCCCTGCTCAGTGAACTGGACTCAACACCCCCTAGTCACCGCACAAGAATATATCTGACTAGTATGAATCTGAAAACCTATGTATCGATATCTCTCTGCAAGTGAATCAAGAGGGTGTAAAGCGGCATAAACACAGCAGGGAAAAGCAGCCAAACCCCATTCTAAACATACATTACTTTAAAAAACCCACAAAGCAAAGACAGTGAAAGAGAGAGAAATTCTTACAAAATCCGTTCAGGGTCTCTGATGCAACCTGGATTGACCATATCTAGACCCACAGCTGGATGAGACATAAGGCTGGACACTCTTGGGGCTGAGAGGATTGGTGAGGTTGGGTGAGCAAATGCAGATACTTTAAAGTAATACCGCGGGGTACCCACCCCATGGGTCTCAAATCTCCAGGTACAAGGGAATCTTCCTACATCAAAACATGCATGGGAAACCCAGAAGATGGTATGCCGTGAGATCGGGAAAGGTTTCTAAAACGCACCTCATTTCTCCTCTCCTTGTGCTCGGGTTCGCCATTCCAGCCGCTTCACTAACCATCTCCCTACTTGGAGAATCAGCACCTTTAACCTACTGTTTCGTCCAGGTTGCAATTTGTCCTGAGGATGAACGGGAAGACGGGGAACCAACGAAAGACTAGCCCTAGGTGTTGGGACAGGCACAGGTCACTCCATTTGCCCATCAGGAAGAAGAATGAACCACAGGCTCAGCCTGCCCCCCAGAACCAAAATAGGGCCTGAAGCAATCCTGCGCTTTTGCGGCCAGCTCCCAAAAAAGCGAGGAGACAAATGGAGCTCAGGGGCACTGCAATTCACAAACGTGCAGAGTTATAAATGAGAACTCTCGTCCACAAATATATTGAGGGAAGGCAACGAAGAGGATTTGAAAGCAAGGCAGATTTGCAGGAAACAGATTTCAGGAGGTAGATTCGACTCGCCTTTAAAGCACATGAAAAGCGGCAAAACGTTGACAATGATGCCCTTGGCCAAAAAGGGCGTATGCGTTTTTTCCTGAATATATTCAGGAAAAAACGCATACGCCCTTTTTGGCCAACCAAGCAAGCCGGAAGGGCAAATCAGTGCTACAAAGAAGTCTCGCTTGCCCTCGGTCAAAAGGGCCATGCTGAACAAAGTCTAAAAACCAGAAAAGCAGGACAGGCCATGGAGACATGGGAGCCTTGCTACGCTGATGGGCGGGATGTAAATTGCCAACAGGCACTCTGGAGAAGAGTACGGTGTGTCCTGAAACAAGTAATAAACACAGCGTAGAGAGCATAGGGCACTTCCACTCAAGGGCGTATAAATTGGGAAAACTAAAAATCAACAAGACACAGGCACCCTAAAGTTTACGGCTGCTCTGTTTCCAAGAACCTCCACTTCGGTACACCTTCAATATCCCAGGAAAGAGAAAAATGGATAAAGAAATGGTGGTACTTGGCACAATGGAATATCACTCAGCCATGAAATCAATGTCATAAGGCTAATTAGCAGCATGATGAGTGGATTTAGGTACGATGATTCTAAGTGAAATAAGTCACACAGAAAAAGACACTTATCCTAAGATATCGCTTATAGAGGGAATGTCAAAATCGCTACACTTGAACTGAATTACAAAACAGAACAGAGTCACACCTTTAGAAGACACACTATGGCTGCTTAACGGGAAAGGTGAGGTGGGGTGATGCATAAAACAAGGGTTTCAAATTAGCTCAGACACCGCTCCATAAGCCAAATATGTAATAGACAAGGCCTACTCCCTGCTCAGTGAACTGGACTCAACACCCCCTAGTCACCGCACAAGAATATATCTGACTAGTATGAATCTGAAAACCTATGTATCGATATTTCTCTGCAAGTGAATCAAGAGGGTGTAAAGCGGCATAAACACAGCAGGGAAAAGCAGCCAAACCCCATTCTAAACATACATTACTTTAAAAAACCCACAAAGCAAAGACAGTGAAAGAGAGAGAAATTCTTACAAAATCCGTTCAGGGTCTCTGATGCAACCTGGATTGACCATATCTAGACCCACAGCTGGATGAGACATAAGGCTGGACACTCTTGGGGCTGAGAGGATTGGTGAGGTTGGGTGAGCAAATGCAGATACTTTAAAGTAATACCGCGGGGTACCCACCCCATGGGTCTCAAATCTCCAGGTACAAGGGAATCTTCCTACATCAAAACATGCATGGGAAACCCAGAAGATGGTATGCCGTGAGATCGGGAAAGGTTTCTAAAACGCACCTCATTTCTCCTCTCCTTGTGCTCGGGTTCGCCATTCCAGCCGCTTGACTAACCATCTCCCTACTTGGAGAATCAGCACCTTTAACCTACTGTTTCGTCCAGGTTGCAATTTGTCCTGAGGATGAACGGGAAGACGGGGAACCAACGAAAGACTAGCCCTAGGTGTTGGGACAGGCACAGGTCACTCCATTTTCCCATCAGGAAGAAGAATGAACCACAGGCTCAGCCTGCCCCCCAGAACCAAAATAGGGCCTGAAGCAATCCTGCACTTTTGCGGCCAGCTCCCAAAAAAGCGAGGAGACAAATGGAGCTCAGGGGCACTGCAATTCACAAACGTGCAGAGTTATAAATGAGAACTCTCGTCCACAAATATATTGAGGGAAGGCAACGAAGAGGATTTGAAAGCAAGGCAGATTTGCAGGAAACAGATTTCAGGAGGTAGATTCGACTCGCCTTTAAAGCACATGAAAAGCGGCAAAACGTTGACAATGATGCCCTTGGCCAAAAAGGGCGTATGCGTTTTTTCCTGAATATATTCAGAAAAAAACGCATACGCCCTTTTTGGCCAACCAAGCAAGCCGGAAGGGCAAATCAGCGCTACAAAGAAGTCTCGCTTGCCCTCGGTCAAAAGGGCCATGCTGAACAAAGTGTAAACACCAGAAAAGCAGGACAGGCCATGGAGACATGGGAGCCTTGCTACGCTGATGGGCGGGATGTAAATTGCCAACAGGCACTCTGGAGAAGAGTACGGTGTGTCCTGAAACAAGTAATAAACACAGCGTTGAGAGCATAGGGCACTTCCACTCATGGGCGTATAAATTGGGAAAACTAAAAATCAACAAGACACAGGCACCCTAAAGTTTACGGCTGCTCTGTTTCCAAGAACCTCCGCTTCGGTACACCTTCAATATCCCAGGAAAGAGAAAAATGGATAAAGAAATGGTGGTACTTGGCACAATGGAATATCACTCAGCCATGAAATCAATGTCATAAGGCTAGTTAGCAGCATGATGAGTGGATTTAGGTACGATGATTCTAAGTGAAATAAGTCACACAGAAAAAGACATTATCCTAAGATATCGCTTATAGAGGGAATGTCAAAATCGCTACACTTGAACTGAATTACAAAACAGAACAGAGTCACACCTTTAGAAGACACACTATGGCTGCTTAACGGGAAAGGTGAGGTGGGGTGATTCATAAAACAAGGGTTTGAAATTAGCTCAGACACCGCTCCATAAGCCAAATATGTAATAGACAAGGCCTACTCCCTGCTCAGTGAACTGGACTCAACACACCCTAGTCACCACACAAGAATATATCTGACTAGTATGAATCTGAAAACCTATGTATCGCTATCTCTCTGCAAGTGAATCAAGAGGGTGTAAAGCGGCATCAACACAGCAGGGAAAAGCAGCCAAGCCCGATTCTAAACATAAATTACTTTAAAAAACCCACAAAACAAAGACAGTGAAAGAGAGAGAAATTCTTACAAAATCCGTTCAGGGTCACTGATGCAACCTGGATTGACCATATCAAGACCCACAGCTGGATGAGACATAAGGCTGGACACTCTTGGGGCTGAGAGGGTTGGTGAGGTTGGGTGAGCAAATGCAGATACTTTAAAGTAACACTGCGGGGAACACACCCCATGGGTCTCAAATCTACAGGTACAAGGGAATCTTCCTACATCAAAACATGCATGGGAAACCCAGAAGATGGTATGCCATGAGATCGGGAAAGGTTTCTAAAACGCACCTCATTTCTCCTCTCCTTGTGCTCGGGTTCGCCATTCCAGCCGCTTGACTAACCATCTCCCTACTTGGAGAATCAGCACCTTTAACCTCCTGATTGTACAGGTTGCAATTTGTCCTGAGGATGAACGGGAAGACGCGGAACCCACGAGAGACGAGCCCTAGGTGTTGGGACAGGCATAGGTCACTCCATTTTCCCATCAGGAAGAAGAATGAACCACAGGCTCAGCCTGCCCCCCAGAACCAAAATAGGGCCTGAAGCAATCCTGCGCTTTTGCGGCCAGCTCCCAAAAAAGCGAGGAGACAAATGGAGCTCAGGGGCACTGCAATTCACAAACGTGCAGAGTTATAAATGAGAACTCTCGTCCACAAATATATTGAGGGAAGGCAACGAAGAGGATTTGAAAGCAAGGCAGATTTGCAGGAAACAGATTTCAGGAGGTAGATTCGACTCGCCTTTAAAGCACATGAAAAGCGGCAAAACGTTGACAATGATGCCCTTGGCCAAAAAGGGCGTATGCGTTTTTTCCTGAATATATTCAGGAAAAAACGCATACGCCCTTTTTGGCCAACCAAGCAAGCCGGAAGGGCAAATCAGCGCTACAAAGAAGTCTCGCTTGCCTTCGGTCAAAAGGGCCATGCTGAACAAAGTGTAAAAACCAGAAAAGCAGGAGAGGCCATGGAGACATGGGAGCCTTGCTACGCTGATGGGCGGGATGTAAATTGCCAACAGGCACTCTGGAGAAGAGTACGGTGTGTCCTGAAACAAGTAATAAACACAGCGTAGAGAGCATAGGGCACTTCCACTCAAGGGCGTATAAATTGGGAAAACTAAAAATCAACAAGACACAGGCACCCTAAAGTTTACGGCTGCTCTGTTTCCAAGAACCTCCACTTCGGTACACCTTCAATATCCCAGGAAAGAGAAAAATGGATAAAGAAATGGTGGTACTTGGCACAATGGAATATCACTCAGCCATGAAATCAATGTCATAAGGCTAGTTAGCAGCATGATGAGTGGATTTAGGTACGATGATTCTAAGTGAAATAAGTCACACAGAAAAAGACACTTATCCTAAGATATCGCTTATAGAGGGAATGTCAAAATCGCTACACTTGAACTGAATTACAAAACAGAACAGAGTCACACCTTTAGAAGACACACTATGGCTGCTTAACGGGAAAGGTGAGGTGGGGTGATGCATAAAACAAGGGTTTGAAATTAGCTCAGACACCGCTCCATAAGCCAAATATGTAATAGACAAGGCCTACTCCCTGCTCAGTGAACTGGACTCAACACCCCCTAGTCACCGCACAAGAATATATCTGACTAGTATGAATCTGAAAACCTATGTATCGATATCTCTCTGCAAGTGAATCAAGAGGGTGTAAAGCGGCATAAACACAGCAGGGAAAAGCAGCCAAACCCCATTCTAAACATACATTACTTTAAAAAACCCACAAAGCAAAGACAGTGAAAGAGAGAGAAATTCTTACAAAATCCGTTCAGGGTCTCTGATGCAACCTGGATTGACCATATCTAGACCCACAGCTGGATGAGACATAAGGCTGGACACTCTTGGGGCTGAGAGGATTGGTGAGGTTGGGTGAGCAAATGCAGATACTTTAAAATAATACCGCGGGGTACCCACCCCATGGGTCTCAAATCTCCAGGTACAAGGGAATCTTCCTACATCAAAACATGCATGGGAAACCCAGAAGATGGTATGCCGTGAGATCGGGAAAGGTTTCTAAAACGCACCTCATTTCTCCTCTCCTTGTGCTCGGGTTCGCCATTCCAGCCGCTTGACTAACCATCTCCCTACTTGGAGAATCAGCACCTTTAACCTACTGTTTCGTCCAGGTTGCAATTTGTCCTGAGGATGAACGGGAAGACGGGGAACCAACGAAAGACTAGCCCTAGGTGTTGGGACAGGCACAGGTCACTCCATTTTCCCATCAGGAAGAAGAATGAACCACAGGCTCAGCCTGCCCCCCAGAACCAAAATAGGGCCTGAAGCAATCCTGCGCTTTTGCGGCCAGCTCCCAAAAAAGCGAGGAGACAAATGGAGCTCAGGGGCACTGCAATTCACAAACGTGCAGAGTTATAAATGAGAACTCTCGTCCACAAATATATTGAGGGAAGGCAACGAAGAGGATTTGAAAGCAAGGCAGATTTGCAGGAAACAGATTTCAGGAGGTAGATTCGACTCGCCTTTAAAGCACATGAAAAGCGGCAAAACGTTGACAATGATGCCCTTGGCCAAAAAGGGCGTATGCGTTTTTTCCTGAATATATTCAGGAAAAAACGCATACGCCCTTTTTGGCCAACCAAGCAAGCCGGAAGGGCAAATCAGCGCTACAAAGAAGTCTCGCTTGCCCTCGGTCAAAAGGGCCATGCTGAACAAACAGTAAAAACCAGAAAAGCAGGACAGGCCATGGAGACATGGGAGCCTTGCTACGCTGATGGGCGGGATGTAAATTGTCAACAGGCACTCTGGAGAAGAGTACGGTGTGTCCTGAAACAAGTAATAAACACAGGATAGAGAGCATAGGGCACTTCCACTCAAGGGCGTATAAATTGGGAAAACTAAAAATCAACAAGACACAGGCACCCTAAAGTTTACGGCTGCTCTGTTTCCAAGAACCTCCACTTCGGTACACCTTCAATATCCCAGGAAAGAGAAAAATGGATAAAGAAATGGTGGTACTTGGCACAATGGAATATCACTCAGCCATGAAATCAATGTCATAAGGCTAGTTAGCAGCATGATGAGTGGATTTAGGTACGATGATTCTAAGTGAAATAAGTCACACAGAAAAAGACACTTATCCTAAGATATCGCTTATAGAGGGAATGTCAAAATCGCTACACTTGAACTGAATTACAAAACAGAACAGAGTCACACCTTTAGAAGACACACTATGGCTGCTTAACGGGAAAGGTGAGGTGGGGTGATGCATAAAACAAGGGTTTGAAATTAGCTCAGACACCGCTCCATAAGCCAAATATGTAATAGACAAGGCCTACTCCCTGCTCAGTGAACTGGACTCAACACCCCCTAGTCACCGCACAAGAATATATCTGACTAGTATGAATCTGAAAACCTATGTATCGATATCTCTCTGCAAGTGAATCAAGAGGGTGTAAAGCGGCATAAACACAGCAGGGAAAAGCAGCCAAACCCCATTCTAAACATACATTACTTTAAAAAACCCACAAAGCAAAGACAGTGAAAGAGAGAGAAATTCTTACAAAATCCATTCAGGGTCTCTGATGCAACCTGGATTGACCATATCTAGACCCACAGCTGGATGAGACATAAGGCTGGACACTCTTGGGGCTGAGAGGATTGGTGAGGTTGGGTGAGCAAATGCAGATAGTTTAAAGTAATACCGCGGGGTACCCACCCCATGGGTCTCAAATCTCCAGGTACAAGGGAATCTTCCTACATCAAAACATGCATGGGAAACCCAGAAGATGGTATGCCGTGAGATCGGGAAAGGTTTCTAAAACGCACCTCATTTCTCCTCTCCTTGTGCTCGGGTTCGCCATTCCAGCCGCTTGACTAACCATCTCCCTACTTGGAGAATCAGCACCTTTAACCTACTGTTTCGTCCAGGTTGCAATTTGTCCTGAGGATGAACGGGAAGACGGGGAACCAACGAAAGACTAGCCCTAGGTGTTGGGACAGGCACAGGTCACTCCATTTGCCCATCAGGAAGAAGAATGAACCACAGGCTCAGCCTGCCCCCCAGAACCAAAATAGGGCCTGAAGCAATCCTGCGCTTTTGCGGCCAGCTCCCAAAAAAGCGAGGAGACAAATGGAGCTCAGGGGCACTGCAATTCACAAACGTGCAGAGTTATAAATGAGAACTCTCGTCCACAAATATATTGAGGGAAGGCAACGAAGAGGATTTGAAAGCAAGGCAGATTTGCAGGAAACAGATTTCAGGAGGTAGATTCGACTCGCCTTTAAAGCACATGAAAAGCGGCAAAACGTTGACAATGATGCCCTTGGCCAAAAAGGGCGTATGCGTTTTTTCCTGAATATATTCAGGAAAAAACGCATACGCCCTTTTTGGCCAACCAAGCAAGCCGGAAGGGCAAATCAGTGCTACAAAGAAGTCTCGCTTGCCCTCGGTCAAAAGGGCCATGCTGAACAAAGTCTAAAAACCAGAAAAGCAGGACAGGCCATGGAGACATGGGAGCCTTGCTACGCTGATGGGCGGGATGTAAATTGCCAACAGGCACTCTGGAGAAGAGTACGGTGTGTCCTGAAACAAGTAATAAACACAGCGTAGAGAGCATAGGGCACTTCCACTCAAGGGCGTATAAATTGGGAAAACTAAAAATCAACAAGACACAGGCACCCTAAAGTTTACGGCTGCTCTGTTTCCAAGAACCTCCACTTCGGTACACCTTCAATATCCCAGGAAAGAGAAAAATGGATAAAGAAATGGTGGTACTTGGCACAATGGAATATCACTCAGCCATGAAATCAATGTCATAAGGCTAATTAGCAGCATGATGAGTGGATTTAGGTACGATGATTCTAAGTGAAATAAGTCACACAGAAAAAGACACTTATCCTAAGATATCGCTTATAGAGGGAATGTCAAAATCGCTACACTTGAACTGAATTACAAAACAGAACAGAGTCACACCTTTAGAAGACACACTATGGCTGCTTAACGGGAAAGGTGAGGTGGGGTGATGCATAAAACAAGGGTTTCAAATTAGCTCAGACACCGCTCCATAAGCCAAATATGTAATAGACAAGGCCTACTCCCTGCTCAGTGAACTGGACTCAACACCCCCTAGTCACCGCACAAGAATATATCTGACTAGTATGAATCTGAAAACCTATGTATCGATATTTCTCTGCAAGTGAATCAAGAGGGTGTAAAGCGGCATAAACACAGCAGGGAAAAGCAGCCAAACCCCATTCTAAACATACATTACTTTAAAAAACCCACAAAGCAAAGACAGTGAAAGAGAGAGAAATTCTTACAAAATCCGTTCAGGGTCTCTGATGCAACCTGGATTGACCATATCTAGACCCACAGCTGGATGAGACATAAGGCTGGACACTCTTGGGGCTGAGAGGATTGGTGAGGTTGGGTGAGCAAATGCAGATACTTTAAAGTAATACCGCGGGGTACCCACCCCATGGGTCTCAAATCTCCAGGTACAAGGGAATCTTCCTACATCAAAACATGCATGGGAAACCCAGAAGATGGTATGCCGTGAGATCGGGAAAGGTTTCTAAAACGCACCTCATTTCTCCTCTCCTTGTGCTCGGGTTCGCCATTCCAGCCGCTTGACTAACCATCTCCCTACTTGGAGAATCAGCACCTTTAACCTACTGTTTCGTCCAGGTTGCAATTTGTCCTGAGGATGAACGGGAAGACGGGGAACCAACGAAAGACTAGCCCTAGGTGTTGGGACAGGCACAGGTCACTCCATTTTCCCATCAGGAAGAAGAATGAACCACAGGCTCAGCCTGCCCCCCAGAACCAAAATAGGGCCTGAAGCAATCCTGCACTTTTGCGGCCAGCTCCCAAAAAAGCGAGGAGACAAATGGAGCTCAGGGGCACTGCAATTCACAAACGTGCAGAGTTATAAATGAGAACTCTCGTCCACAAATATATTGAGGGAAGGCAACGAAGAGGATTTGAAAGCAAGGCAGATTTGCAGGAAACAGATTTCAGGAGGTAGATTCGACTCGCCTTTAAAGCACATGAAAAGCGGCAAAACGTTGACAATGATGCCCTTGGCCAAAAAGGGCGTATGCGTTTTTTCCTGAATATATTCAGGAAAAAACGCATACGCCCTTTTTGGCCAACCAAGCAAGCCGGAAGGGCAAATCAGCGCTACAAAGAAGTCTCGCTTGCCCTCGGTCAAAAGGGCCATGCTGAACAAAGTGTAAACACCAGAAAAGCAGGACAGGCCATGGAGACATGGGAGCCTTGCTACGCTGATGGGCGGGATGTAAATTGCCAACAGGCACTCTGGAGAAGAGTACGGTGTGTCCTGAAACAAGTAATAAACACAGCGTTGAGAGCATAGGGCACTTCCACTCATGGGCGTATAAATTGGGAAAACTAAAAATCAACAAGACACAGGCACCCTAAAGTTTACGGCTGCTCTGTTTCCAAGAACCTCTGCTTCGGTACACCTTCAATATCCCAGGAAAGAGAAAAATGGATAAAGAAATGGTGGTACTTGGCACAATGGAATATCACTCAGCCATGAAATCAATGTCATAAGGCTAGTTAGCAGCATGATGAGTGGATTTAGGTACGATGATTCTAAGTGAAATAAGTCACACAGAAAAAGACATTATCCTAAGATATCGCTTATAGAGGGAATGTCAAAATCGCTACACTTGAACTGAATTACAAAACAGAACAGAGTCACACCTTTAGAAGCCACACTATGGCTGCTTAACGGGAAAGGTGAGGTGGGGTGATTCATAAAACAAGGGTTTGAAATTAGCTCAGACACCGCTCCATAAGCCAAATATGTAATAGACAAGGCCTACTCCCTGCTCAGTGAACTGGAGTCAACACACCCTAGTCACCACACAAGAATATATCTGACTAGTATGAATCTGAAAACCTATGTATCGATATCTCTCTGCAAGTGAATCAAGAGGGTGTAAAGCGGCATCAACACAGCAGGGAAAAGCAGCCAAGCCCGATTCTAAACATAAATTACTTTAAAAAACCCACAAAACAAAGACAGTGAAAGAGAGAGAAATTCTTACAAAATCCGTTCAGGGTCACTGATGCAACCTGGATTGACCATATCAAGACCCACAGCTGGATGAGACATAAGGCTGGACACTCTTGGGGCTGAGAGGGTTGGTGAGGTTGGGTGAGCAAATGCAGATACTTTAAAGTAACACTGCGGGGAACACACCCCATGGGTCTCAAATCTCCAGGTACAAGGGAATCTTCCTACATCAAAACGTGCATGGAAACCCAGAAGATGGTATGCCATGAGATCGGGAAAGGTTTCTAAAATGCACCTCATTTCTCCTCTCCTTGTGCTCGGGTTCACCATTCCAGCTGCTTGACTAACCATCTCCCTACTTGGAGAATCAGCACCTTTAACCTCCTGATTGTACAGGTTGCAATTTGTCCTGAGGATGAACGGGAAGACGCGGAACCAACGAGAGACGAGCCCTAGGTGTTGGGACAGGCATAGGTCACTCCATTTTCTCATCAGGAAGAAGAATGAACCACAGGCTCAGCCTGCCCCCCAGAACCAAAATAGGGCCTGAAGCAATCCTGCGCTTTTGCGGCCAGCTCCCAAAAAAGCGAGGAGACAAATGGAGCTCAGGGGCACTGCAATTCACAAACGTGCAGAGTTATAAATGAGAACTCTCGTCCACAAATATATTGAGGGAAGGCAACGAAGAGGATTTGAAAGCAAGGCAGATTTGCAGGAAACAGATTTCAGGAGGTAGATTCGACTCGCCTTTAAAGCACATGAAAAGCGGCAAAACGTTGACAATGATGCCCTTGGCCAAAAAGGGCGTATGCGTTTTTTCCTGAATATATTCAGAAAAAAACGCATACGCCCTTTTTGGCCAACCAAGCAAGCCGGAAGGGCAAATCAGCGCTACAAAGAAGTCTCGCTTGCCCTCGGTCAAAAGGGCCATGCTGAACAAAGTGTAAACACCAGAAAAGCAGGACAGGCCATGGAGACATGGGAGCCTTGCTACGCTGATGGGCGGGATGTAAATTGCCAACAGGCACTCTGGAGAAGAGTACGGTGTGTCCTGAAACAAGTAATAAACACAGCGTTGAGAGCATAGGGCACTTCCACTCATGGGCGTATAAATTGGGAAAACTAAAAATCAACAAGACACAGGCACCCTAAAGTTTACGGCTGCTCTGTTTCCAAGAACCTCCGCTTCGGTACACCTTCAATATCCCAGGAAAGAGAAAAATGGATAAAGAAATGGTGGTACTTGGCACAATGGAATATCACTCAGCCATGAAATCAATGTCATAAGGCTAGTTAGCAGCATGATGAGTGGATTTAGGTACGATGATTCTAAGTGAAATAAGTCACACAGAAAAAGACATTATCCTAAGATATCGCTTATAGAGGGAATGTCAAAATCGCTACACTTGAACTGAATTACAAAACAGAACAGAGTCACACCTTTAGAAGACACACTATGGCTGCTTAACGGGAAAGGTGAGGTGGGGTGATTCATAAAACAAGGGTTTGAAATTAGCTCAGACACCGCTCCATAAGCCAAATATGTAATAGACAAGGCCTACTCCCTGCTCAGTGAACTGGACTCAACACACCCTAGTCACCACACAAGAATATATCTGACTAGTATGAATCTGAAAACCTATGTATCGCTATCTCTCTGCAAGTGAATCAAGAGGGTGTAAAGCGGCATCAACACAGCAGGGAAAAGCAGCCAAGCCCGATTCTAAACATAAATTACTTTAAAAAACCCACAAAACAAAGACAGTGAAAGAGAGAGAAATTCTTACAAAATCCGTTCAGGGTCACTGATGCAACCTGGATTGACCATATCAAGACCCACAGCTGGATGAGACATAAGGCTGGACACTCTTGGGGCTGAGAGGGTTGGTGAGGTTGGGTGAGCAAATGCAGATACTTTAAAGTAACACTGCGGGGAACACACCCCATGGGTCTCAAATCTACAGGTACAAGGGAATCTTCCTACATCAAAACATGCATGGGAAACCCAGAAGATGGTATGCCATGAGATCGGGAAAGGTTTCTAAAACGCACCTCATTTCTCCTCTCCTTGTGCTCGGGTTCGCCATTCCAGCCGCTTGACTAACCATCTCCCTACTTGGAGAATCAGCACCTTTAACCTCCTGATTGTACAGGTTGCAATTTGTCCTGAGGATGAACGGGAAGACGCGGAACCCACGAGAGACGAGCCCTAGGTGTTGGGACAGGCATAGGTCACTCCATTTTCCCATCAGGAAGAAGAATGAACCACAGGCTCAGCCTGCCCCCCAGAACCAAAATAGGGCCTGAAGCAATCCTGCGCTTTTGCGGCCAGCTCCCAAAAAAGCGAGGAGACAAATGGAGCTCAGGGGCACTGCAATTCACAAACGTGCAGAGTTATAAATGAGAACTCTCGTCCACAAATATATTGAGGGAAGGCAACGAAGAGGATTTGAAAGCAAGGCAGATTTGCAGGAAACAGATTTCAGGAGGTAGATTCGACTCGCCTTTAAAGCACATGAAAAGCGGCAAAACGTTGACAATGATGCCCTTGGCCAAAAAGGGCGTATGCGTTTTTTCCTGAATATATTCAGGAAAAAACGCATACGCCCTTTTTGGCCAACCAAGCAAGCCGGAAGGGCAAATCAGCGCTACAAAGAAGTCTCGCTTGCCTTCGGTCAAAAGGGCCATGCTGAACAAAGTGTAAAAACCAGAAAAGCAGGAGAGGCCATGGAGACATGGGAGCCTTGCTACGCTGATGGGCGGGATGTAAATTGCCAACAGGCACTCTGGAGAAGAGTACGGTGTGTCCTGAAACAAGTAATAAACACAGCGTAGAGAGCATAGGGCACTTCCACTCAAGGGCGTATAAATTGGGAAAACTAAAAATCAACAAGACACAGGCACCCTAAAGTTTACGGCTGCTCTGTTTCCAAGAACCTCCACTTCGGTACACCTTCAATATCCCAGGAAAGAGAAAAATGGATAAAGAAATGGTGGTACTTGGCACAATGGAATATCACTCAGCCATGAAATCAATGTCATAAGGCTAGTTAGCAGCATGATGAGTGGATTTAGGTACGATGATTCTAAGTGAAATAAGTCACACAGAAAAAGACACTTATCCTAAGATATCGCTTATAGAGGGAATGTCAAAATCGCTACACTTGAACTGAATTACAAAACAGAACAGAGTCACACCTTTAGAAGACACACTATGGCTGCTTAACGGGAAAGGTGAGGTGGGGTGATGCATAAAACAAGGGTTTGAAATTAGCTCAGACACCGCTCCATAAGCCAAATATGTAATAGACAAGGCCTACTCCCTGCTCAGTGAACTGGACTCAACACCCCCTAGTCACCGCACAAGAATATATCTGACTAGTATGAATCTGAAAACCTATGTATCGATATCTCTCTGCAAGTGAATCAAGAGGGTGTAAAGCGGCATAAACACAGCAGGGAAAAGCAGCCAAACCCCATTCTAAACATACATTACTTTAAAAAACCCACAAAGCAAAGACAGTGAAAGAGAGAGAAATTCTTACAAAATCCGTTCAGGGTCTCTGATGCAACCTGGATTGACCATATCTAGACCCACAGCTGGATGAGACATAAGGCTGGACACTCTTGGGGCTGAGAGGATTGGTGAGGTTGGGTGAGCAAATGCAGATACTTTAAAATAATACCGCGGGGTACCCACCCCATGGGTCTCAAATCTCCAGGTACAAGGGAATCTTCCTACATCAAAACATGCATGGGAAACCCAGAAGATGGTATGCCGTGAGATCGGGAAAGGTTTCTAAAACGCACCTCATTTCTCCTCTCCTTGTGCTCGGGTTCGCCATTCCAGCCGCTTGACTAACCATCTCCCTACTTGGAGAATCAGCACCTTTAACCTACTGTTTCGTCCAGGTTGCAATTTGTCCTGAGGATGAACGGGAAGACGGGGAACCAACGAAAGACTAGCCCTAGGTGTTGGGACAGGCACAGGTCACTCCATTTTCCCATCAGGAAGAAGAATGAACCACAGGCTCAGCCTGCCCCCCAGAACCAAAATAGGGCCTGAAGCAATCCTGCGCTTTTGCGGCCAGCTCCCAAAAAAGCGAGGAGACAAATGGAGCTCAGGGGCACTGCAATTCACAAACGTGCAGAGTTATAAATGAGAACTCTCGTCCACAAATATATTGAGGGAAGGCAACGAAGAGGATTTGAAAGCAAGGCAGATTTGCAGGAAACAGATTTCAGGAGGTAGATTCGACTCGCCTTTAAAGCACATGAAAAGCGGCAAAACGTTGACAATGATGCCCTTGGCCAAAAAGGGCGTATGCGTTTTTTCCTGAATATATTCAGGAAAAAACGCATACGCCCTTTTTGGCCAACCAAGCAAGCCGGAAGGGCAAATCAGCGCTACAAAGAAGTCTCGCTTGCCCTCGGTCAAAAGGGCCATGCTGAACAAACAGTAAAAACCAGAAAAGCAGGACAGGCCATGGAGACATGGGAGCCTTGCTACGCTGATGGGCGGGATGTAAATTGTCAACAGGCACTCTGGAGAAGAGTACGGTGTGTCCTGAAACAAGTAATAAACACAGGATAGAGAGCATAGGGCACTTCCACTCAAGGGCGTATAAATTGGGAAAACTAAAAATCAACAAGACACAGGCACCCTAAAGTTTACGGCTGCTCTGTTTCCAAGAACCTCCACTTCGGTACACCTTCAATATCCCAGGAAAGAGAAAAATGGATAAAGAAATGGTGGTACTTGGCACAATGGAATATCACTCAGCCATGAAATCAATGTCATAAGGCTAGTTAGCAGCATGATGAGTGGATTTAGGTACGATGATTCTAAGTGAAATAAGTCACACAGAAAAAGACACTTATCCTAAGATATCGCTTATAGAGGGAATGTCAAAATCGCTACACTTGAACTGAATTACAAAACAGAACAGAGTCACACCTTTAGAAGACACACTATGGCTGCTTAACGGGAAAGGTGAGGTGGGGTGATGCATAAAACAAGGGTTTGAAATTAGCTCAGACACCGCTCCATAAGCCAAATATGTAATAGACAAGGCCTACTCCCTGCTCAGTGAACTGGACTCAACACCCCCTAGTCACCGCACAAGAATATATCTGACTAGTATGAATCTGAAAACCTATGTATCGATATCTCTCTGCAAGTGAATCAAGAGGGTGTAAAGCGGCATAAACACAGCAGGGAAAAGCAGCCAAACCCCATTCTAAACATACATTACTTTAAAAAACCCACAAAGCAAAGACAGTGAAAGAGAGAGAAATTCTTACAAAATCCATTCAGGGTCTCTGATGCAACCTGGATTGACCATATCTAGACCCACAGCTGGATGAGACATAAGGCTGGACACTCTTGGGGCTGAGAGGATTGGTGAGGTTGGGTGAGCAAATGCAGATAGTTTAAAGTAATACCGCGGGGTACCCACCCCATGGGTCTCAAATCTCCAGGTACAAGGGAATCTTCCTACATCAAAACATGCATGGGAAACCCAGAAGATGGTATGCCGTGAGATCGGGAAAGGTTTCTAAAACGCACCTCATTTCTCCTCTCCTTGTGCTCGGGTTCGCCATTCCAGCCGCTTGACTAACCATCTCCCTACTTGGAGAATCAGCACCTTTAACCTACTGTTTCGTCCAGGTTGCAATTTGTCCTGAGGATGAACGGGAAGACGGGGAACCAACGAAAGACTAGCCCTAGGTGTTGGGACAGGCACAGGTCACTCCATTTGCCCATCAGGAAGAAGAATGAACCACAGGCTCAGCCTGCCCCCCAGAACCAAAATAGGGCCTGAAGCAATCCTGCGCTTTTGCGGCCAGCTCCCAAAAAAGCGAGGAGACAAATGGAGCTCAGGGGCACTGCAATTCACAAACGTGCAGAGTTATAAATGAGAACTCTCGTCCACAAATATATTGAGGGAAGGCAACGAAGAGGATTTGAAAGCAAGGCAGATTTGCAGGAAACAGATTTCAGGAGGTAGATTCGACTCGCCTTTAAAGCACATGAAAAGCGGCAAAACGTTGACAATGATGCCCTTGGCCAAAAAGGGCGTATGCGTTTTTTCCTGAATATATTCAGGAAAAAACGCATACGCCCTTTTTGGCCAACCAAGCAAGCCGGAAGGGCAAATCAGCGCTACAAAGAAGTCTCGCTTGCCCTCGGTCAAAAGGGCCATGCTGAACAAAGTGTAAAAACCAGAAAAGCAGGACAGGCCATGGAGACATGGAAGCCTTGCTACGCTGATAGGCGGGATGTAAATTGCCAACAGGCACTCTGGAGATGAGTACGGTGTGTCCTGAAACAAGTAATAAACACAGCGTTGAGAGCATAGGGCACTTCCACTCATGGGCGTATAAATTGGGAAAACTAAAAATCAACAAGACACAGGCACCCTAAAGTTTACGGCTGCTCTGTTTCCAAGAACCTCCACTTCGGTACACCTTCAATATCCCAGGAAAGAGAAAAATGGATAAAGAAATGGTGGTACTTGGCACAGTGGAATATCACTCAGCCATGAAATCAATGTCATAAGGCTAGTTAGCAGCATGATGAGTGGATTTAGATACGATGATTCTAAGTGAAATAAGTCACACAGAAAAAGACACTTATCCTAAGATATCGCTTATAGAGGGAATGTCAAAATCGCTACACTTGAACTGAATTACAAAACAGAACAGAGTCACACCTTTAGAAGACACACTATGGCTGCTTAACGGGAAAGGTGAGGTGGGGTGATGCATAAAACAAGGGTTTGAAATTAGCTCAGAGACCGCTCCATAAGCCAAATATGTAATAGATAAGGCCTACTCCCTGCTCAGTGAACTGGACTCAACACACCCTAGTCAACACACAAGAATATATCTGACTAGTAAGAATCTGAAAACCTATGTATCGATATCTCTCTGCAAGTGAATCAAGAGGGTGTAAAGCGGCATAAACACAGCAGGGAAAAGCAGCCAAGCCCGATTCTAAACATAAATTACTTTAAAAAACCCACAAAACAAAGACAGTGAAAGAGAGAGAAATTCTTACAAAATCCGTTCAGGGTCTCTGATGCAACCTGGATTGACCATATCTAGACCCACAGCTGGATGAGACATAAGGCTGGACACTCTTGGGGCTGAGAGGGTTGGTGAGGTTGGGTGAGCAAATGCAGATACTTTAAAGTAATACCGCGGGGTACCCACCCCATGGGTCTCAAATCTCCAGGTACAAGGGAATCTTCCTACATCAAAACATGCATGGGAAACCCAGAAGATGGTATGCCGTGAGATCGGGAAAGGTTTCTAAAACGCACCTCATTTCTCCTCTCCTTGTGCTCGGGTTCGCCATTCCAGCCACTTGACTAACCATCTCCCTACTTGGAGAATCAGCACCTTTAACCTACTGTTTCGTCCAGGTTGCAATTTGTCCTGAGGATGAACGGGAAGACGGGGAACCAACGAAAGACTAGCCCTAGGTGTTGGGACAGGCACAGGTCACTCCATTTTCCCATCAGGAAGAAGAATGAACCACAGGCTCAGCCTGCCCCCCAGAACCAAAATAGGGCCTGAAGCAATCCTGCGCTTTTGCGGCCAGCTCCCAAAAAAGCGAGGAGACAAATGGAGCTCAGGGGCACTGCAATTCACAAACGTGCAGAGTTATAAATGAGAACTCTCGTCCACAAATATATTGAGGGAAGGCAACGAAGAGGATTTGAAAGCATGGCAGATTTGCAGGAAACAGATTTCAGGAGGTAGATTCGACTCGCCTTTAAAGCACATGAAAAGCGGCAAAACGTTGACAATGATGCCCTTGGCCAAAAAGGGCGTATGCGTTTTTTCCTGAATATATTCAGGAAAAAACGCATACGCCCTTTTTGGCCAACCAAGCAAGCCGGAAGGGCAAATCAGCGCTACAAAGAAGTCTCGCTTGCCCTCGGTCAAAAGGGCCATGCTGAACAAAGTGTAAAAACCAGAAAAGCAGGACAGGCCATGGAGACATGGAAGCCTTGCTACGCTGATGGGCGGGATGTAAATTGCCAACAGGCACTCTGGAGAAGAGTACGGTGTGTCCTGAAACAAGTAATAAACACAGCGTTGAGAGCATAGGGCACTTCCACTCATGGGCGTATAAATTGGGAAAACTAAAAATCAAAAAGACACAGGCACCCTAAGTTTACGGCTGCTCTATTTCCAAGAACCTCCACTTCGGTACACCTTCAATATCCCAGGAAAGAGAAAAATGGATAAAGAAATGGTGGTACTTGGCACAGTGGAATATCACTCAGCCATGAAATCAATGTCATAAGGCTAGTTAGCAGCATGATGAGTGGATTTAGATACGATGATTCTAAGTGAAATAAGTCACACAGAAAAAGCCACTTATCCTAAGATATCGCTTATAGAGGGAATGTCAAAATCGCTACACTTGAACTGAATTACAAAACAGAACAGAGGCACACCTTTAGAAGACACACTATGGCTGCTTAACGGGAAAGGTGAGGTGGGGTGATGCATAAAACAAGGGTTTGAAATTAGCTCAGACACCGCTCCATAAGCCAAATATGTAATAGACAAGGCCTACTCCCTGCTCAGTGAACTGGACTCAACGCACCCTAGTCAACACACAAGAATATATCTGACTAGTAAGAATCTGAAAACCTATGTATCGATATCTCTCTGCAAGTGAATCAAGAGGGTGTAAAGCGGCATCAACACAGCAGGGAAAAGCAGCCAAGCCCGATTCTAAACATAAATTACTTTAAAAAACCCACAAAACAAAGACAGTGAAAGAGAGAGATATTCTTACAAAATCCGTTCAGGGTCACTGATGCAACCTGGATTGACCATATCAAGACCCACAGCTGGATGAGACATAAGGCTGGACACTCTTGGGGCTGAGAGGGTTGGTGAGGTTGGGTGAGCAAATGCAGATACTTTAAAGTAATACCGCGGGGTACCCACCCCATGGGTCTCAAATCTCCAGGTACAAGGGCATCTTCATACATCAAAACATGCATGGGAAACCCAGAAGATGGTATGCCGTGAGATCGGGAAAGGTTTCTAAAACGCACCTCATTTCTCCTCTCCTTGTGCTCGGGTTCGCCATTCCAGCCACTTGACTAACCATCTCCCTACTTGGAGAATCAGCACCTTTAACCTACTGTTTCGTCCAGGTTGCAATTTGTCCTGAGGATGAACGGGAAGACGGGGAACCAACGAAAGACTAGCCCTAGGTGTTGGGACAGGCACAGGTCACTCCATTTTCCCATCAGGAAGAAGAATGAACCACAGGCTCAGCCTGCCCCCCAGAACCAAAATAGGGCCTGAAGCAATCCTGCGCTTTTGCGGCCAGCTCCCAAAAAAGCGAGGAGACAAATGGAGCTCAGGGGCACTGCAATTCACAAACGTGCAGAGTTATAAATGAGAACTCTCGTCCACAAATATATTGAGGGAAGGCAACGAAGAGGATTTGAAAGCAAGGCAGATTTGCAGGAAACAGATTTCAGGAGGTAGATTCGACTCGCCTTTAAAGCACATGAAAAGCGGCAAAACGTTGACAATGATGCCCTTGGCCAAAAAGGGCGTATGCGTTTTTTCCTGAATATATTCAGGAAAAAACGCATACGCCCTTTTTGGCCAACCAAGCAAGCCGGAAGGGCAAATCAGCGCTACAAAGAAGTCTCGCTTGCCCTCGGTCAAAAGGGCCATGCTGAACAAACAGTAAAAACCAGAAAAGCAGGACAGGCCATGGAGACATGGGAGCCTTGCTACGCTGATGGGCGGGATGTAAATTGCCAACAGGCACTCTGGAGAAGAGTACGGTGTGTCCTGAAACAAGTAATAAACACAGGATAGAGAGCATAGGGCACTTCCACTCAAGGGCGTATAAATTGGGAAAACTAAAAATCAACAAGACACAGGCACCCTAAAGTTTACGGCTGCTCTGTTTCCAAGAACCTCCACTTCGGTACACCTTCAATATCCCAGGAAAGAGAAAAATGGATAAAGAAATGGTGGTACTTGGCACAATGGAATATCACTCAGCCATGAAATCAATGTCATAAGGCTAGTTAGCAGCATGATGAGTGGATTTAGGTACGATGATTCTAAGTGAAATAAGTCACACAGAAAAAGACACTTATCCTAAGATATCGCTTATAGAGGGAATGTCAAAATCGCTACACTTGAACTGAATTACAAAACAGAACAGAGTCACACCTTTAGAAGACACACTATGGCTGCTTAACGGGAAAGGTGAGGTGGGGTGATGCATAAAACAAGGGTTTGAAATTAGCTCAGACACCGCTCCATAAGCCAAATATGTAATAGACAAGGCCTACTCCCTGCTCAGTGAACTGGACTCAACACCCCCTAGTCACCGCACAAGAATATATCTGACTAGTATGAATCTGAAAACCTATGTATCGATATCTCTCTGCAAGTGAATCAAGAGGGTGTAAAGCGGCATAAACACAGCAGGGAAAAGCAGCCAAACCCCATTCTAAACATACATTACTTTAAAAAACCCACAAAGCAAAGACAGTGAAAGAGAGAGAAATTCTTACAAAATCCATTCAGGGTCTCTGATGCAACCTGGATTGACAATATCTAGACCCACAGCTGGATGAGACATAAGGCTGGACACTCTTGGGGCTGAGAGGATTGGTGAGGTTGGGTGAGCAAATGCAGATAGTTTAAAGTAATACCGCGGGGTACCCACCCCATGGGTCTCAAATCTCCAGGTACAAGGGAATCTTCCTACATCAAAACATGCATGGGAAACCCAGAAGATGGTATGCCGTGAGATCGGGAAAGGTTTCTAAAACGCACCTCATTTCTCCTCTCCTTGTGCTCGGGTTCGCCATTCCAGCCGCTTGACTAACCATCTCCCTACTTGGAGAATCAGCACCTTTAACCTACTGTTTCGTCCAGGTTGCAATTTGTCCTGAGGATGAACGGGAAGACGGGGAACCAACGAAAGACTAGCCCTAGGTGTTGGGACAGGCACAGGTCACTCCATTTGCCCATCAGGAAGAAGAATGAACCACAGGCTCAGCCTGCCCCCCAGAACCAAAATAGGGCCTGAAGCAATCCTGCGCTTTTGCGGCCAGCTCCCCAAAAAGCGAGGAGACAAATGGAGCTCAGGGGCACTGCAATTCACAAACGTGCAGAGTTATAAATGAGAACTCTCGTCCACAAATATATTGAGGGAAGGCAACGAAGAGGATTTGAAAGCAAGGCAGATTTGCAGGAAACAGATTTCAGGAGGTAGATTCGACTCGCCTTTAAAGCACATGAAAAGCGGCAAAACGTTGACAATGATGCCCTTGGCCAAAAAGGGCGTATGCGTTTTTTCCTGAATATATTCAGGAAAAAACGCATACGCCCTTTTTGGCCAACCAAGCAAGCCGGAAGGGCAAATCAGCGCTACAAAGAAGTCTCGCTTGCCCTCGGTCAAAAGGGCCATGCTGAACAAAGTGTAAAAACCAGAAAAGCAGGACAGGCCATGGAGACATGGAAGCCTTGCTACGCTGATAGGCGGGATGTAAATTGCCAACAGGCACTCTGGAGATGAGTACGGTGTGTCCTGAAACAAGTAATAAACACAGCGTTGAGAGCATAGGGCACTTCCACTCATGGGCGTATAAATTGGGAAAACTAAAAATCAACAAGACACAGGCACCCTAAAGTTTACGGCTGCTCTGTTTCCAAGAACCTCCACTTCGGTACACCTTCAATATCCCAGGAAAGAGAAAAATGGATAAAGAAATGGTGGTACTTGGCACAGTGGAATATCACTCAGCCATGAAATCAATGTCATAAGGCTAGTTAGCAGCATGATGAGTGGATTTAGATACGATGATTCTAAGTGAAATAAGTCACACAGAAAAAGACACTTATCCTAAGATATCGCTTATAGAGGGAATGTCAAAATCGCTACACTTGAACTGAATTACAAAACAGAACAGAGTCACACCTTTAGAAGACACACTATGGCTTCTTAACGGGAAAGGTGAGGTGGGGTGATGCATAAAACAAGGGTTTGAAATTAGCTCAGAGACCGCTCCATAAGCCAAATATGTAATAGATAAGGCCTACTCCCTGCTCAGTGAACTGGACTCAACACACCCTAGTCAACACACAAGAATATATCTGACTAGTAAGAATCTGAAAACCTATGTATCGATATCTCTCTGCAAGTGAATCAAGAGGGTGTAAAGCGGCATAAACACAGCAGGGAAAAGCAGCCAAGCCCGATTCTAAACATAAATTACTTTAAAAAACCCACAAAACAAAGACAGTGAAAGAGAGAGAAATTCTTACAAAATCCGTTCAGGGTCTCTGATGCAACCTGGATTGACCATATCTAGACCCACAGCTGGATGAGACATAAGGCTGGACACTCTTGGGGCTGAGAGGGTTGGTGAGGTTGGGTGAGCAAATGCAGATACTTTAAAGTAATACCGCGGGGTACCCACCCCATGGGTCTCAAATCTCCAGGTACAAGGGAATCTTCCTACATCAAAACATGCATGGGAAACCCAGAAGATGGTATGCCGTGAGATCGGGAAAGGTTTCTAAAACGCACCTCATTTCTCCTCTCCTTGTGCTCGGGTTCGCCATTCCAGCCACTTGACTAACCATCTCCCTACTTGGAGAATCAGCACCTTTAACCTACTGTTTCGTCCAGGTTGCAATTTGTCCTGAGGATGAACGGGAAGACGGGGAACCAACGAAAGACTAGCCCTAGGTGTTGGGACAGGCACAGGTCACTCCATTTTCCCATCAGGAAGAAGAATGAACCACAGGCTCAGCCTGCCCCCCAGAACCAAAATAGGGCCTGAAGCAATCCTGCGCTTTTGCGGCCAGCTCCCAAAAAAGCGAGGAGACAAATGGAGCTCAGGGGCACTGCAATTCACAAACGTGCAGAGTTATAAATGAGAACTCTCGTCCACAAATATATTGAGGGAAGGCAACGAAGAGGATTTGAAAGCATGGCAGATTTGCAGGAAACAGATTTCAGGAGGTAGATTCGACTCGCCTTTAAAGCACATGAAAAGCGGCAAAACGTTGACAATGATGCCCTTGGCCAAAAAGGGCGTATGCGTTTTTTCCTGAATATATTCAGGAAAAAACGCATACGCCCTTTTTGGCCAACCAAGCAAGCCGGAAGGGCAAATCAGCGCTACAAAGAAGTCTCGCTTGCCCTCGGTCAAAAGGGCCATGCTGAACAAAGTGTAAAAACCAGAAAAGCAGGACAGGCCATGGAGACATGGAAGCCTTGCTACGCTGATGGGCGGGATGTAAATTGCCAACAGGCACTCTGGAGAAGAGTACGGTGTGTCCTGAAACAAGTAATAAACACAGCGTTGAGAGCATAGGGCACTTCCACTCATGGGCGTATAAATTGGGAAAACTAAAAATCAAAAAGACACAGGCACCCTAAGTTTACGGCTGCTCTATTTCCAAGAACCTCCACTTCGGTACACCTTCAATATCCCAGGAAAGAGAAAAATGGATAAAGAAATGGTGGTACTTGGCACAGTGGAATATCACTCAGCCATGAAATCAATGTCATAAGGCTAGTTAGCAGCATGATGAGTGGATTTAGATACGATGATTCTAAGTGAAATAAGTCACACAGAAAAAGCCACTTATCCTAAGATATCGCTTATAGAGGGAATGTCAAAATCGCTACACTTGAACTGAATTACAAAACAGAACAGAGGCACACCTTTAGAAGACACACTATGGCTGCTTAACGGGAAAGGTGAGGTGGGGTGATGCATAAAACAAGGGTTTGAAATTAGCTCAGACACCGCTCCATAAGCCAAATATGTAATAGACAAGGCCTACTCCCTGCTCAGTGAACTGGACTCAACGCACCCTAGTCAACACACAAGAATATATCTGACTAGTAAGAATCTGAAAACCTATGTATCGATATCTCTCTGCAAGTGAATCAAGAGGGTGTAAAGCGGCATCAACACAGCAGGGAAAAGCAGCCAAGCCCGATTGTAAACATAAATTACTTTAAAAAACCCACAAAACAAAGACAGTGAAAGAGAGAGATATTCTTACAAAATCCGTTCAGGGTCACTGATGCAACCTGGATTGACCATATCAAGACCCACAGCTGGATGAGACATAAGGCTGGACACTCTTGGGGCTGAGAGGGTTGGTGAGGTTGGGTGAGCAAATGCAGATACTTTAAAGTAATACCGCGGGGTACCCACCCCATGGGTCTCAAATCTCCAGGTACAAGGGCATCTTCATACATCAAAACATGCATGGGAAACCCAGAAGATGGTATGCCGTGAGATCGGGAAAGGTTTCTAAAACGCACCTCATTTCTCCTCTCCTTGTGCTCGGGTTCGCCATTCCAGCCGCTTGACTAACCATCTCCCTACTTGGAGAATCAGCACCTTTAACCTACTGTTTCGTCCAGGTTGCAATTTGTCCTGAGGATGAACGGGAAGACGGGGAACCAACGAAAGACTAGCCCTAGGTGTTGGGACAGGCACAGGTCACTCCATTTTCCCATCAGGAAGAAGAATGAACCACAGGCTCAGCCTGCCCCCCAGAACCAAAATAGGGCCTGAAGCAATCCTGCGCTTTTGCGGCCAGCTCCCAAAAAAGCGAGGAGACAAATGGAGCTCAGGGGCACTGCAATTCACAAACGTGCAGAGTTATAAATGAGAACTCTCGTCCACAAATATATTGAGGGAAGGCAACGAAGAGGATTTGAAAGCAAGGCAGATTTGCAGGAAACAGATTTCAGGAGGTAGATTCGACTCGCCTTTAAAGCACATGAAAAGCGGCAAAACGTTGACAATGATGCCCTTGGCCAAAAAGGGCGTATGCGTTTTTTCCTGAATATATTCAGGAAAAAACGCATACGCCCTTTTTGGCCAACCAAGCAAGCCGGAAGGGCAAATCAGCGCTACAAAGAAGTCTCGCTTGCCCTCGGTCAAAAGGGCCATGCTGAACAAAGTGTAAAAACCAGAAAAGCAGGACAGGCCATGGAGACATGGGAGCCTTGCTACGCTGATGGGCGGGATGTAAATTGCCAACAGGCACTCTGGAGAAGAGTACGGTGTGTCCTGAAACAAGTAATAAACACAGCGTAGAGAGCATAGGGCACTTCCACTCAAGGGCGTATAAATTGGGAAAACTAAAAATCAACAAGACACAGGCACCCTAAAGTTTACGGCTGCTCTGTTTCCAAGAACCTCCACTTCGGTACACCGTCAATATCCCAGGAAAGAGAAAAATGGATAAAGAAATGGTGGTACTTGGCACAATGCAATATCACTCAGCCATGAAATCAATGTCATAAGGCTAGTTAGCAGCATGATGAGTGGATTTAGGTACGATGACTCTAAGTGAAATAAGTCACACAGAAAAAGACACTTATCCTAAGATATCACTTATAGAGGGAATGTCAAAATCGCTACACTTGAACTGAATTACAAAACAGAACAGAGTCACACCTTTAGAAGACACACTATGGCTGCTTAACGGGAAAGGTGAGGTGGGGTGATGCATAAAACAAGGGTTTGGAATTAGCTCAGACACCGCTCCATAAGCCAAATATGTAATAGACAAGGCCTACTCCCTGCTCAGTGAACTGGACTCAACACCCCCTAGTCACCGCACAAGAATATATCTGACTAGTATGAATCTGAAAACCTATGTATCGATATCTCTCTGCAAGTGAATCAAGAGGGTGTAAAGCGGCATAAACACAGCAGGGAAAAGCAGCCAAGCCCGATTCTAAACATAAATTACTTTAAAAAACCCACAAAACAAAGACAGTGAAAGAGAGAGAAATTCTTACAAAATCCGTTCAGGGTCTATGATGCAACCTGGATTGACCATATCAAGACCCACAGCTGGATGAGACATAAGGCTGGACATTCTTGGGGCTGAGAGGGTTGGTGAGGTTGGGTGAGCAAATGCAGATACTTTAAAGTAACACTGCGGGGAACACACCCCATGGGTCTCAAATCTCCAGGTACAAGGGAATCTTCCTACATCAAAACATGCATGGGAAACCCAGAAGATGGTATGCCGTGAGATCGGGAAAGGTTTCTAAAACGCACCTCATTTCTCCTCTCCTTGTGCTCGGGTTCGCCATTCCGGCTGCTTGACTAACCATCTCCCTACTTGGAGAATCAGCACCTTTAACCTACTGTTTCGTCCAGGTTGCAATTTGTCCTGAGGATGAACGGGAAGACGGGGAACCAACGAAAGACTAGCCCTAGGTGTTGGGACAGGCACAGGTCACTCCATTTTCCCATCAGGAAGAAGAATGAACCACAGGCTCAGCCTGCCCCCCAGAACCAAAATAGGGCCTGAAGCAATCCTGCGCTTTTGCGGCCAGCTCCCAAAAAAGCGAGGAGACAAATGGAGCTCAGGGGCACTGCAATTCACAAACGTGCAGAGTTATAAATGAGAACTCTCGTCCACAAATATATTGAGGGAAGGCAACGAAGAGGATTTGAAAGCAAGGCAGATTTGCAGGAAACAGATTTCAGGAGGTAGATTCGACTCACCTTTAAAGCACATGAAAAGCGGCAAAACGTTGACAATGATGCCCTTGGCCAAAAAGGGCGTATGCGTTTTTTCCTGAATATATTCAGGAAAAAACGCATACGCCCTTTTTGGCCAACCAAGCAAGCCGGAAGGGCAAATCAGCGCTACAAAGAAGTCTCGCTTGCCCTCGGTCAAAAGGGCCATGCTGAACAAAGTGTAAAAACCAGAAAAGCAGGACAGGCCATGGAGACATGGAAGCCTTGCTACGCTGTTGGGCGGGATGTAAATTGCCAACAGGCACTCTGGAGAAGAGTACGGTGTGTCCTGAAACAAGTAATAAACACAGCGTTGAGAGCATAGGGCACTTCCACTCATGGGCGTATAAATTGGGAAAACTAAAAATCAAAAAGACACAGGCACCCTAAGTTTACGGCTGCTCTATTTCCAAGAACCTCCACTTCGGTACACCTTCAATATCCCAGGAAAGAGAAAAATGGATAAAGAAATGGTGGTACTTGGCACAGTGGAATATCACTCAGCCATGAAATCAATGTCATAAGGCTAGTTAGCAGCATGATGAGTGGATTTAGATACGATGATTCTAAGTGAAATAAGTCACACAGAAAAAGCCACTTATCCTAAGATATCGCTTATAGAGGGAATGTCAAAATCGCTACACTTGAACTGAATTACAAAACAGAACAGAGTCACACCTTTAGAAGACACACTATGGCTGCTTAACGGGAAAGGTGAGGTGGGGTGATGCATAAAACAAGGGTTTGAAATTAGCTCAGACACCGCTCCATAAGCCAAATATGTAATAGACAAGGCCTACTCCCTGCTCAGTGAACTGGACTCAACGCACCCTAGTCAACACACAAGAATATATCTGACTAGTAAGAATCTGAAAACCTATGTATCGATATCTCTCTGCAAGTGAATCAAGAGGGTGTAAAGCGGCATCAACACAGCAGGGAAAAGCAGCCAAGCCCGATTCTAAACATAAATTACTTTAAAAAACCCACAAAACAAAGACAGTGAAAGAGAGAGATATTCTTACAAAATCCGTTCAGGGTCACTGATGCAACCTGGATTGACCATATCAAGACCCACAGCTGGATGAGACATAAGGCTGGACACTCTTGGGGCTGAGAGGGTTGGTGAGGTTGGGTGAGCAAATGCAGATACTTTAAAGTAACACAGCGGGGAACACACCCCATGGGTCTCAAATCTCCAGGTACAAGGGAATCTTCCTACATCAAAACATGCATGGGAAACCCAGAAGATGGTATGCCATGAGATCGGGAAAGGTTTCTAAAACGCACCTCATTTCTCCTCTCCTTGTGCTCGGGTTCGCCATTCCAGCCGCTTGACTAACCATCTCCCTACTTGGAGAATCAGCACCTTTAACCTCCTGATTGTACAGGTTGCAATTTGTCCTGAGGATGAACGGGAAGACGCGGAACCAACGAGAGACGAGCCCTAGGTGTTGGGACAGGCATAGGTCACTCCATTTTCCCATCAGGAAGAAGAATGAACCACAGGCTCAGCCTGCCCCCCTGAACCAAAATAGGGCCTGAAGCAATCCTGCGCTTTTGCGGCCAGCTCCCAAAAAAGCGAGGAGACAAATGGAGCTCAGGGGCACTGCAATTCACAAACGTGCAGAGTTATAAATGAGAACTCTCGTCCACAAATATATTGAGGGAAGGCAACGAAGAGGATTTGAAAGCAAGGCAGATTTGCAGGAAACAGATTTCAGGAGGTAGATTCGACTCGCCTTTAAAGCACATGAAAAGCGGCAAAACGTTGACAATGATGCCCTTGGCCAAAAAGGGCGTATGCGTTTTTTCCTGAATATATTCAGGAAAAAACGCATACGCCCTTTTTGGCCAACCAAGCAAGCCGGAAGGGCAAATCAGCGCTACAAAGAAGTCTCGCTTGCCCTCGGTCAAAAGGGCCATGCTGAACAAACAGTAAAATCCAGAAAAGCAGGACAGGCCATGGAGACATGGGAGCCTTGCTACGCTGATGGGCGGGATATAAATTGCCAATAGGCACTCTGGAGAAGAGTACGGTGTGTCCTGAAACAAGTAATAAACACAGCGTAGAGAGCATAGGGCACTTCCACTCATGGGCGTATAAATTGGGAAAACTAAAAATCAACAAGACACAGGCACCCTAAAGTTTACGGCTGCTCTGTTTCCAAGAACCTCCGCTTCGGTACACCTTCAATATCCCAGGAAAGAGAAAAATGGATAAAGAAATGGTGGTACTTGGCACAATGGAATATCACTCAGCCATGAAATCAATGTCATAAGGCTAGTTAGCAGCATGATGAGTGGATTTAGGTACGATGATTCTAAGTGAAATAAGTCACACAGAAAAAGACACTTATCCTAAGATATCGCTTATAGAGGGAATGTCAAAATCGCTACACTTGAACTGAATTACAAAACAGAACAGAGTCACACCTTTAGAAGACACACTATGGCTGCTTAACGGGAAAGGTGAGGTGGGGTGATGCATAAAACAAGGGTTTGAAATTAGCTCAGAGACCGCTCCATAAGCCAAATATGTAATACACAAGGCCTACTCCCTGCTCAGTGAACTGGACTCAACACCCCCTAGTCACCGCACAAGAATATATCTGACTAGTATGAATCTGAAAACCTATGTATCGATATCTCTCTGCAAGTGAATCAAGAGGGTGTAAAGCGGCATAAACACAGCAGGGAAAAGCAGCCAAACCCCATTCTAAACATACATTACTTTAAAAAACCCACAAAGCAAAGACAGTGAAAGAGAGAGAAATTTTTACAAAATCCATTCAGGGTCTCTGATGCAACCTGGATTGACCATATCTAGACCCACAGCTGGATGAGACATAAGGCTGGACACTCTTGGGGCTGAGAGGATTGGTGAGGTTGGGTGAGCAAATGCAGATACTTTAAAATAATACCGCGGGGTACCCACCCCATGGGTCTCAAATCTCCAGGTACAAGGGCATCTTCATACATCAAAACATGCATGGGAAACCCAGAAGATGGTATGCCGTGAGATCGGGAAAGGTTTCTAAAACGCACCTCATTTCTCCTCTCCTTGTGCTCGGGTTCGCCATTCCAGCCGCTTGACTAACCATCTCCCTACTTGGAGTATCAGCACCTTTAACCTACTGTTTCGTCCAGGTTGCAATTTGTCCTGAGGATGAACGGGAAGACGGGGAACCAACGAAAGACTAGCCCTAGGTGTTGGGACAGGCACAGGTCACTCCATTTTCCCATCAGGAAGAAGAATGAACCACAGGCTCAGCCTGCCCCCCAGAACCAAAATAGGGCCTGAAGCAATCCTGCGCTTTTGCGGCCAGCTCCCAAAAAAGCGAGGAGACAAATGGAGCTCAGGGGCACTGCAATTCACAAACGTGCAGAGTTATAAATGAGAACTCTCGTCCACAAATATATTGAGGGAAGGCAACGAAGAGGATTTGAAAGCAAGGCAGATTTGCAGGAAACAGATTTCAGGAGGTAGATTCGACTCGCCTTTAAAGCACATGAAAAGCGGCAAAACGTTGACAATGATGCCCTTGGCCAAAAAGGGCGTATGCGTTTTTTCCTGAATATATTCAGGAAAAAACGCATACGCCCTTTTTGGCCAACCAAGCAAGCCGGAAGGGCAAATCAGCGCTACAAAGAAGTCTCGCTTGCCCTCGGTCAAAAGGGCCATGCTGAACAAAGTGTAAAAACCAGAAAAGCAGGACAGGCCATGGAGACATGGGAGCCTTGCTACGCTGATGGGCGGGATGTAAATTGCCAACAGGCACTCTGGAGAAGAGTACGGTGTGTCCTGAAACAAGTAATAAACACAGCGTAGAGAGCATAGGGCACTTCCACTCAAGGGCGTATAAATTGGGAAAACTAAAAATCAACAAGACACAGGCACCCTAAAGTTTACGGCTGCTCTGTTTCCAAGAACCTCCACTTCGGTACACCTTCAATATCCCAGGAAAGAGAAAAATGGATAAAGAAATGGTGGTACTTGGCACAATGCAATATCACTCAGCCATGAAATCAATGTCATAAGGCTAGTTAGCAGCATGATGAGTGGATTTAGGTACGATGACTCTAAGTGAAATAAGTCACACAGAAAAAGACACTTATCCTAAGATATCGCTTATAGAGGGAATGTCAAAATCGCTACACTTGAACTGAATTACAAAACAGAACAGAGTCACACCTTTAGAAGACACACTATGGCTGCTTAACGGGAAAGGTGAGGTGGGGTGATGCATAAAACAAGGGTTTGGAATTAGCTCAGACACCGCTCCATAAGCCAAATATGTAATAGACAAGGCCTACTCCCTGCTCAGTGAACTGGACTCAACACCCCCTAGTCACCGCACAAGAATATATCTGACTAGTATGAATCTGAAAACCTATGTATCGATATCTCTCTGCAAGTGAATCAAGAGGGTGTAAAGCGGCATAAACACAGCAGGGAAAAACAGCCAAGCCCGATTCTAAACATAAATTACTTTAAAAAACCCACAAAACAAAGACAGTGAAAGAGAGAGAAATTCTTACAAAATCCGTTCAGGGTCTATGATGCAACCTGGATTGACCATATCAAGACCCACAGCTGGATGAGACATAAGGCTGGACATTCTTGGGGCTGAGAGGGTTGGTGAGGTTGGGTGAGCAAATGCAGATACTTTAAAGTAACACTGCGGGGAACACACCCCATGGGTCTCAAATCTCCAGGTACAAGGGAATCTTCCTACATCAAAACATGCATGGGAAACCCAGAAGATGGTATGCCGTGAGATCGGGAAAGGTTTCTAAAACGCACCTCATTTCTCCTCTCCTTGTGCTCGGGTTCGCCATTCCGGCTGCTTGACTAACCATCTCCCTACTTGGAGAATCAGCACCTTTAACCTACTGTTTCGTCCAGGTTGCAATTTGTCCTGAGGATGAACGGGAAGACGGGGAACCAACGAAAGACTAGCCCTAGGTGTTGGGACAGGCACAGGTCACTCCATTTTCCCATCAGGAAGAAGAATGAACCACAGGCTCAGCCTGCCCCCCAGAACCAAAATAGGGCCTGAAGCAATCCTGCGCTTTTGCGGCCAGCTCCCAAAAAAGCGAGGAGACAAATGGAGCTCAGGGGCACTGCAATTCACAAACGTGCAGAGTTATAAATGAGAACTCTCGTCCACAAATATATTGAGGGAAGGCAACGAAGAGGATTTGAAAGCAAGGCAGATTTGCAGGAAACAGATTTCAGGAGGAAGATTCGACTCACCTTTAAAGCACATGAAAAGCGGCAAAACGTTGACAATGATGCCCTTGGCCAAAAAGGGCGTATGCGTTTTTTCCTGAATATATTCAGGAAAAAACGCATACGCCCTTTTTGGCCAACCAAGCAAGCCGGAAGGGCAAATCAGCGCTACAAAGAAGTCTCGCTTGCCCTCGGTCAAAAGGGCCATGCTGAACAAAGTGTAAAAACCAGAAAAGCAGGAGAGGCCATGGGGACATGGAAGCCTTGCTACGCTGATGGGCGGGATGTAAATTGCCAACAGGCACTCTGGAGAAGAGTACGGTGTGTCCTGAAACAAGTAATAAACACAGCGTAGAGAGCATAGGGCACTTCCACTCAAGGGCGTATAAATTGGGAAAACTAAAAATCAACAAGACACAGGCACCCTAAAGTTTACGGCTGCTCTGTTTCCAAGAACCTCCACTTCGGTACACCTTCAATATCCCAGGAAAGAGAAAAATGGATAAAGAAATGGTGGTACTTGGCACAGTGGAATATCACTCAGCCATGAAATCAATGTCATAAGGCTAGTTAGCAGCATGATGAGTGGATTTTGATACGATGATTCTAAGTGAAATAAGTCACACAGAAAAAGACACTTATCCTAAGATATCGCTTATAGAGGGAATGTCAAAATCGCTACACTTGAACTGAATTACAAAACAGAACAGAGTCACACCTTTAGAAGACACACTATGGCTGCTTAACGGGAAAGGTGAGGTGGGGTGATGCATAAAACAAGGGTTTGAAATTAGCTCAGAGACCGCTCCATAAGCCAAATATGTAATAGACAAGGCCTACTCCCTGCTCAGTGAACTGGACTCAACACCCCCTAGTCACCGCACAAGAATATATCTGACTAGTATGAATCTGAAAACCTATGTATCGATATCTCTCTGCAAGTGAATCAAGAGGGTGTAAAGCGGCATAAACACAGCAGGGAAAAGCAGCCAAACCCCATTCTAAACATACATTACTTTAAAAAACCCACAAAGCAAAGACAGTGAAAGAGAGAGAAATTCTTACAAAATCCATTCAGGGTCTCTGATGCAACCTGGATTGACCATATCTAGACCCACAGCTGGATGAGACATAAGGCTGGACACTCTTGGGGCTGAGAGGATTGGTGAGGTTGGGTGAGCAAATGCAGATACTTTAAAATAATACCGCGGGGTACCCACCCCATGGGTCTCAAATCTCCAGGTACAAGGGCATCTTCATACATCAAAACATGCATGGGAAACCCAGAAGATTGTATGCCGTGAGATCGGGAAAGGTTTCTAAAACGCACCTCATTTCTCCTCTCCTTGTGCTCGGGTTCGCCATTCCAGCCGCTTGACTAACCATCTCCCTACTTGGAGAATCAGCACCTTTAACCTACTGTTTCGTCCAGGTTGCAATTTGTCCTGAGGATGAACGGGAAGACGGGGAACCAACGAAAGACTAGCCCTAGGTGTTGGGACAGGCACAGGTCACTCCATTTTCCCATCAGGAAGAAGAATGAACCACAGGCTCAGCCTGCCCCCCAGAACCAAAATAGGGCCTGAAGCAATCCTGCGCTTTTGCGGCCAGCTCCCAAAAAAGCGAGGAGACAAATGGAGCTCAGGGGCACTGCAATTCACAAACGTGCAGAGTTATAAATGAGAACTCTCGTCCACAAATATATTGAGGGAAGGCAACGAAGAGGATTTGAAAGCAAGGCAGATTTGCAGGAAACAGATTTCAGGAGGTAGATTCGACTCGCCTTTAAAGCACATGAAAAGCGGCAAAACGTTGACAATGATGCCCTTGGCCAAAAAGGGCGTATGCGTTTTTTCCTGAATATATTCAGGAAAAAACGCATACGCCCTTTTTGGCCAACCAAGCAAGCCGGAAGGGCAAATCAGCGCTACAAAGAAGTCTCGCTTGCCCTCGGTCAAAAGGGCCATGCTGAACAAAGTGTAAAAACCAGAAAAGCAGGACAGGCCATGGAGACATGGGAGCCTTGCTACGCTGATGGGCGGGATGTAAATTGCCAACAGGCACTCTGGAGAAGAGTACGGTGTGTCCTGAAACAAGTAATAAACACAGCGTAGAGAGCATAGGGCACTTCCACTCAAGGGCGTATAAATTGGGAAAACTAAAAATCAACAAGACACAGGCACCCTAAAGTTTACGGCTGCTCTGTTTCCAAGAACCTCCACTTCGGTACACCTTCAATATCCCAGGAAAGAGAAAAATGGATAAAGAAATGGTGGTACTTGGCACAATGGAATATCACTCAGCCATGAAATCAATGTCATAAGGCTAGTTAGCAGCATGATGAGTGGATTTAGGTACGATGACTCTAAGTGAAATAAGTCACACAGAAAAAGACACTTATCCTAAGATATCGCTTATAGAGGGAATGTCAAAATCGCTACACTTGAACTGAATTACAAAACAGAACAGAGGCACACCTTTAGAAGACACACTATGGCTGCTTAACCGGAAAGGTGAGGTGGGGTGATGCATAAAACAAGGGTTTGAAATTAGCTCAGACACCGCTCCATAAGCCAAATATGTAATAGACAAGGCCTACTCCCTGCTCAGTGAACTGGACTCAACACCCCCTAGTCACCGCACAAGAATATATCTGACTAGTATGAATCTGAAAACCTATGTATCGATATCTCTCTGCAAGTGAATCAAGAGGGTGTAAAGCGGCATCAACACAGCAGGGAAAAGCAGCCAAGCCCGATTCTAAACATAAATTACTTTAAAAAACCCACAAAGCAAAGACAGTGAAAGAGAGAGAAATTCTTAGAAAATCCGTTCAGGGTCTCTGATGCAACCTGGATTGACCATATCTAGACCCACAGCTGGATGAGACATAAGGCTGGACACTCTTGGGGCTGAGAGGATTGGTGAGGTTGGGTGAGCAAATGCAGATACTTTAAAATAATACCGCGGGGTACCCACCCCATGGGTCTCAAATCTCCAGGTAAAAGGGCATCTTCATACATCAAAACATGCATGGGAAACCCAGAAGATGGTATGCCGTGAGATCTGGAAAGGTTTCTAAAACGCACCTCATTTCTCCTCTCCTTGTGCTCGGGTTCGCCATTCCAGCCGCTTGACTAACCATCTCCCTACTTGGAGAATCAGCACCTTTAACCTACTGTTTTGTCCAGGTTGCAATTTGTCCTGAGGATGAACGGGAAGACGGGGAACCAACGAAAGACTAGCCCTAGGTGTTGGGACAGGCACAGGTCACTCCATTTTCCCATCAGGAAGAAGAATGAACCACAGGCTCAGCCTGCCCCCCAGAACCAAAATAGGGCCTGAAGCAATCCTGCGCTTTTGCGGCCAGCTCCCAAAAAAGCGAGGAGACAAATGGAGCTCAGGGGCACTGCAATTCACAAACGTGCAGAGTTATAAATGAGAACTCTCGTCCACAAATATATTGAGGGAAGGCAACGAAGAGGATTTGAAAGCAAGGCAGATTTGCAGGAAACAGATTTCAGGAGGTAGATTCGACTCGCCTTTAAAGCACATGAAAAGCGGCAAAACGTTGACAATGATGCCCTTGGCCAAAAAGGGCGTATGCGTTTTTTCCTGAATATATTCAGGAAAAAACGCATACGCCCTTTTTGGCCAACCAAGCAAGCCGGAAGGGCAAATCAGCGCTACAAAGAAGTCTCGCTTGCCCTCGGTCAAAAGGGCCATGCTGAACAAACAGTAAAAACCAGAAAAGCAGGACAGGCCATGGAGACATGGGAGCCTTGCTACGCTGATGGGCGGGATGTAAATTGCCAACAGGCACTCTGGAGAAGAGTACGGTGTGTCCTGAAACAAGTAATAAACACAGCGTAGAGAGCATAGGGCACTTCCACTCAAGGGCGTATAAATTGGGAAAACTAAAAATCAACAAGACACAGGCACCCTAAAGTTTACGGCTGCTCTGTTTCCAAGAACCTCCACTTCGGTACACCTTCAATATCCCAGGAAAGAGAAAAATGGATAAAGAAATGGTGGTACTTGGCACAATGGAATATCACTCAGCCATGAAATCAATGTCATAAGGCTAGTTAGCAGCATGATGAGTGGATTTAGGTACGATGACTCTAAGTGAAATAAGTCACACAGAAAAAGACACTTATCCTAAGATATCGCTTATAGAGGGAATGTCAAAATCGCTACACTTGAACTGAATTACAAAACAGAACAGAGTCACACCTTTAGAAGACACACTATGGCTGCTTAACGGGAAAGGTGAGGTGGGGTGATGCATAAAACAAGGGTTTGGAATTAGCTCAGACACCGCTCCATAAGCCAAATATGTAATAGACAAGGCCTACTACCTGCTCAGTGAACTGGACTCAACAACCCCTAGTCACCGCACAAGAATATATCTGACTAGTATGAATCTGAAAACCTATGTATCGATATCTCTCTGCAAGTGAATCAAGAGGGTGTAAAGCGGCATAAACACAGCAGGGAAAAGCAGCCAAGCCCGATTCTAAACATAAATTACTTTAAAAAACCCACAAAACAAAGACAGTGAAAGAGAGAGAAATTCTTACAAAATCCGTTCAGGGTCTATGATGCAACCTGGATTGACCATATCAAGACCCACAGCTGGATGAGACATAAGGCTGGACATTCTTGGGGCTGAGAGGGTTGGTGAGGTTGGGTGAGCAAATGCAGATACTTTAAAGTAACACTGCGGGGAACACACCCCATGGGTCTCAAATCTCCAGGTACAAGGGAATCTTCCTACATCAAAACATGCATGGGAAACCCAGAAGATGGTATGCCATGAGATCGGGAAAGGTTTCTAAAACGCACCTCATTTCTCCTCTCCTTGTGCTCGGGTTCGCCATTCCAGCCGCTTGACTAACCATCTCCCTACTTGGAGAATCAGCACCTTTAACCTCCTGATTGTACAGGTTGCAATTTGTCCTGAGGATGAACGGGAAGACGCGGAACCAACGAGAGACGAGCCCTAGGTGTTGGGACAGGCACAGGTCACTCCATTTTCCCATCAGGAAGAAGAATGAACCACAGGCTCAGCCTGCCCCCCAGAACCAAAATAGGGCCTGAAGCAATCCTGCGCTTTTGCGGCCAGCTCCCAAAAAAGCGAGGAGACAAATGGAGCTCAGGGGCACTGCAATTCACAAACGTGCAGAGTTATAAATGAGAACTCTCGTCCACAAATATATTGAGGGAAGGCAACGAAGAGGATTTGAAAGCAAGGCAGATTTGCAGGAAACAGATTTCAGGAGGTAGATTCGACTCGCCTTTAAAGCACATGAAAAGCGGCAAAACGTTGACAATGATGCCCTTGGCCAAAAAGGGCGTATGCGTTTTTTCCTGAATATATTCAGGAAAAAACGCATACGCCCTTTTTGGCCAACCAAGCAAGCCGGAAGGGCAAATCAGCGCTACAAAGAAGTCTCGCTTGCCCTCAGTCAAAAGGGCCATGCTGAACAAACAGTAAAAACCAGAAAAGCAGGACAGGCCATGGAGAAATGGGAGCCTTGCTACGCTGATGGGCGGGATGTAAATTGCCAACAGGCACTCTGGAGAAGAGTACGGTGTGTCCTGAAACAAGTAATAAACACAGCGTAGAGAGCATAGGGCACTTCCACTCAAGGGCGTATAAATTGGGAAAACTAAAAATCAACAAGACACAGGCACCCTAAAGTTTACGGCTGCTCTGTTTCCAAGAACCTCCACTTCGGTACACCTTCAATATCCCAGGAAAGAGAAAAATGGATAAAGAAATGGTGGTACTTGGCACAATGGAATATCACTCAGCCATGAAATCAATGTCATAAGGCTAGTTAGCAGCATGATGAGTGGATTTAGGTACGATGACTCTAAGTGAAATAAGTCACACAGAAAAAGACACTTATCCTAAGATATCGCTTATAGAGGGAATGTCAAAATCGCTACACTTGAACTGAATTACAAAACAGAACAGAGTCACACCTTTAGAAGACACACTATGGCTGCTTAACGGGAAAGGTGAGGTGGGGTGATGCATAAAACAAGGGTTTGGAATTAGCTCAGACACCGCTCCATAAGCCAAATATGTAATAGACAAGGCCTACTCCCTGCTCAGTGAACTGGACTCAACACCCCCTAGTCACCGCACAAGAATATATCTGACTAGTATGAATCTGAAAACCTATGTATCGATATCTCTCTGCAAGTGAATCAAGAGTGTGTAAAGCGGCATAAGCACAGCAGGGAAAAGCAGCCAAACCCCATTCTAAACATACATTACTTTAAAAAACCCACAATGCAAAGACAGTGAAAGAGAGAGAAATTCTTACAAAATCCGTTCAGGGTCTCTGATGCAACCTGGATTGACCATATCTAGACCCACAGCTGCATGAGACATAAGGCTGGACACTCTTGGGGCTGAGAGGATTGGTGAGGTTGGGTGAGCAAATGCAGATACTTTAAAGTAATACCGCTTGGTACCCACCCCATGTGTCTCAAATCTCCAGGTACAAGGGAATCTTCCTACATCAAAACATGCATGGGAAACCCAGAAGATGGTATGCCGTGAGATCGGGAAAGGTTTCTAAAACGCACCTCATTTCTCCTCTCCTTGTGCTCGGGTTCGCCATTCCGGCTGCTTGACTAACCATCTCCCTACTTGGAGAATCAGCACCTTTAACCTACTGTTTCGTCCAGGTTGCAATTTGTCCTGAGGATGAACGGGAAGACGGGGAACCAACGAAAGACTAGCCCTAGGTGTTGGGACAGGCACAGGTCACTCCATTTTCCCATCAGGAAGAAGAATGAACCACAGGCTCAGCCTGCCCCCCAGAACCAAAATAGGGCCTGAAGCAATCCTGCGCTTTTGCGGCCAGCTCCCAAAAAAGCGAGGAGACAAATGGAGCTCAGGGGCACTGCAATTCACAAACGTGCAGAGTTATAAATGAGAACTCTCGTCCACAAATATATTGAGGGAAGGCAACGAAGAGGATTTGAAAGCAAGGCAGATTTGCAGGAAACAGATTTCAGGAGGTAGATTCGACTCGCCTTTAAAGCACATGAAAAGCGGCAAAACGTTGACAATGATGCCCTTGGCCAAAAAGGGCGTATGCGTTTTTTCCTGAATATATTCAGGAAAAAACGCATACGCCCTTTTTGGCCAACCAAGCAAGCCGGAAGGGCAAATCAGCGCTACAAAGAAGTCTCGCTTGCCCTCGGTCAAAAGGGCCATGCTGAACAAAGTGTAAAAACCAGAAAAGCAGGAGAGGCCATGGAGACATGGAAGCCTTGCTACGCTGATGGGCGGGATGTAAATTGCCAACAGGCACTCTGGAGAAGAGTACGGTGTGTCCTGAAACAAGTAATAAACACAGCGTTGAGAGCATAGGGCACTTCCACTCATGGGCGTATAAATTGGGAAAACTAAAAATCAACAAGACACAGGCACCCTAAAGTTTACGGCTGCTCTGTTTCCAAGAACCTCCACTTCGGTACACCTTCAATATCCCAGGAAAGAGAAAAATGGATAAAGAAATGGTGGTACTTGGCACAGTGGAATATCACTCAGCCATGAAATCAATGTCATAAGGCTAGTTAGCAGCATGATGAGTGGATTTAGATAAGATGACTCTAAGTGAAATAAGTCACACAGAAAAAGACACTTATCCTAAGATATCGCTTATAGAGGGAATGTCAAAATCGCTACACTTGAACTGAATTACAAAACAGAGCAGAGTCACACCTTTAGAAGACACACTATGGCTGCTTAACGGGAAAGGTGAGGTGGGGTGATGCATAAAACAAGGGTTTGGAATTAGCTCAGACACCGCTCCATAAGCCAAATATGTAATAGACAAGGCCTACTCCCTGCTCAGTGAACTGGACTCAACACCCCCTAGTCAACACACAAGAATATATCTGACTAGTAAGAATCTGAAAACCTATGTATCGATATCTCTCTGCAAGTGAATCAAGAGGGTGTAAAGCGGCATCAACACAGCAGGGAAAAGCAGCCAAGCCCGATTCTAAACATAAATTACTTTAAAAAACCCACAAAACAAAGACAGTGAAAGAGAGAGAAATTCTTACAAAATCCGTTCAGGGTCTATGATGCAACCTGGATTGACCATATCAAGACCCACAGCTGGATGAGACATAAGGCTGGACACTCTTGGGGCTGAGAGGGTTGGTGAGGTTGGGTGAGCAAATGCAGATACTTTAAAGTAACACTGCGGGGAACACACCCCATGGGTCTCAAATCTCCAGGTACAAGGGCATCTTCCTACATCAAAACATGCATGGGAAACCCAGAAGATGGTATGCCGTGAGATCGGGAAAGGTTTCTAAAACGCACCTCATTTCTCCTCTCCTTGTGCTCGGGTTCGCCATTCCAGCCGCTTGACTAACCATCTCCCTACTTGGAGAATCAGCACCTTTAACCTCCTGATTGTACAGGTTGCAATTTGTCCTGAGGATGAACGGGAAGACGCGGAACCAACGAGAGACGAGCCCTAGGTGTTGGGACAGGCATAGGTCACTCCATTTTCCCATCAGGAAGAAGAATGAACCACAGGCTCAGCCTGCCCCCCAGAACCAAAATAGGGCCTGAAGCAATCCTGCGCTTTTGCGGCCAGCTCCCAAAAAAGCGAGGAGACAAATGGAGCTCAGGGGCACTGCAATTCACAAACGTGCAGAGTTATAAATGAGAACTCTCGTCCACAAATATATTGAGGGAAGGCAACGAAGAGGATTTGAAAGCAAGGCAGATTTGCAGGAAACAGATTTCAGGAGGTAGATTCGACTCGCCTTTAAAGCACATGAAAAGCGGCAAAACGTTGACAATGATGCCCTTGGCCAAAAAGGGCGTATGCGTTTTTTCCTGAATATATTCAGGAAAAAACGCATACGCCCTTTTTGGCCAACCAAGCAAGCCGGAAGGGCAAATCAGCGCTACAAAGAAGTCTCGCTTGCCCTCGGTCAAAAGGGCCATGCTGAACAAACAGTAAAAACCAGAAAAGCAGGACAGGCCATGGAGACATGGGAGCCTTGCTACGCTGATGGGCAGGATATAAATTGCCAACAGGCACTCTGGAGAAGAGTACGGTGTGTCCTGAAACAAGTAATAAACACAGCGTAGAGAGCATAGGGCACTTCCACTCATGGGCGTATAAATTGGGAAAACTAAAAATCAACAAGACACAGGCACCCTAAAGTTTACGGCTGCTCTGTTTCCAAGAACCTCCGCTTCGGTACACCTTCAATATCCCAGGAAAGAGAAAAATGGATAAAGAAATGGTGGTACTTGGCACAATGGAATATCACTCAGCCATGAAATCAATGTCATAAGGCTAGTTAGCAGCATGATGAGTGGATTTAGGTACGATGATTCTAAGTGAAATAAGTCACACAGAAAAAGACACTTATCCTAAGATATCGCTTATAGAGGGAATGTCAAAATCGCTACACTTGAACTGAATTACAAAACAGAACAGAGTCACACCTTTAGAAGACACACTATGGCTGCTTAACGGGAAAGGTGAGGTGGGGTGATGCATAAAACAAGGGTTTGGAATTAGCTCAGACACCGCTCCATAAGCCAAATATGTAATAGACAAGGCCTACTCCCTGCTCAGTGAACTGGACTCAACACCCCCTAGTCACCGCACAAGAATATATCTGACTAGTATGAATCTGAAAAACTATGTATCGATATCTCTCTGCAAGTGAATCAAGAGGGTGTAAAGCGGCATAAACACAGCAGGGAAAAGCAGCCAAGCCCGATTCTAAACATAAATTACTTTAAAAAACCCACAAAGCAAAGACAGTGAAAGAGAGAGAAATTCTTACAAAATCCGTTCAGGGTCTCTGATGCAACCTGTATTGACCATATCTAGACCCACAGCTGGATGAGACATAAGGCTGGACACTCTTGGGGCTGAGAGGATTGGTGAGGTTGGGTGAGCAAATGCAGATACTTTAAAATAATACCGCGGGGTACCCACCCCATGGGTCTCAAATCTCCAGGTACAAGGGCATCTTCTTACATCAAAACATGCATGGGAAACCCAGAAGATGGTATGCCGTGAGATCGGGAAAGGTTTCTAAAACGCACCTCATTTCTCCTCTCCTTGTGCTCGGGTTCGCCATTCCAGCCGCTTGACTAACCATCTCCCTACTTGGAGAATCAGCACCTTTAACCTACTGTTTCGTCCAGGTTGCAATTTGTCCTGAGGATGAACGGGAAGACGGGGAACCAACGAAAGACTAGCCCTAGGTGTTGGGACAGGCACAGGTCACTCCATTTTCCCATCAGGAAGAAGAATGAACCACAGGCTCAGCCTGCCCCCCAGAACCAAAATAGGGCCTGAAGCAATCCTGCGCTTTTGCGGCCAGCTCCCAAAAAAGCGAGGAGACAAATGGAGCTCAGGGGCACTGCAATTCACAAACGTGCAGAGTTATAAATGAGAACTCTCGTCCACAAATATATTGAGGGAAGGCAACGAAGAGGATTTGAAAGCAAGGCAGATTTGCAGGAAACAGATTTCAGGAGGTAGATTCGACTCGCCTTTAAAGCACATGAAAAGCGGCAAAACGTTGACAATGATGCCCTTGGCCAAAAAGGGCGTATGCGTTTTTTCCTGAATATATTCAGGAAAAAACGCATACGCCCTTTTTGGCCAACCAAGCAAGCCGGAAGGGCAAATCAGCGCTACAAAGAAGTCTCGCTTGCCCTCGGTCAAAAGGGCCATGCTGAACAAAGTGTAAAAACCAGAAAAGCAGGACAGGCCATGGAGACATGGGAGCCTTGCTACGCTGATGGGCGGGATGTAAATTGCCAACAGGCACTCTGGAGAAGAGTACGGTGTGTCCTGAAACAAGTAATAAACACAGCGTAGAGAGCATAGGGCACTTCCACTCAAGGGCGTATAAATTGGGAAAACTAAAAATCAACAAGACACAGGCACCCTAAAGTTTACGGCTGCTCTGTTTCCAAGAACCTCCACTTCGGTACACCTTCAATATCCCAGGAAAGAGAAAAATGGATAAAGAAATGGTGGTACTTGGCACAATGGAATATCACTCAGCCATGAAATCAATGTCATAAGGCTAGTTAGCAGCATGATGAGTGGATTTAGGTACGATGACTCTAAGTGAAATAAGTCACACAGAAAAAGACACTTATCCTAAGATATCGCTTATAGAGGGAATGTCAAAATCGCTACACTTGAACTGAATTACAAAACAGAACAGAGTCACACCTTTAGAAGACACACTATGGCTGCTTAACGGGAAAGGTGAGGTGGGGTGATGCATAAAACAAGGGTTTGGAATTAGCTCAGACACCGCTCCATAAGCCAAATATGTAATAGACAAGGCCTACTCAATGCTCAGTGAACTGGACTCAACACCCCCTAGTCACCGCACAAGAATATATCTGACTAGTATGAATCTGAAAAACTATGTATCTATATCTCTCTGCAAGTGAATCAAGAGGGTGTAAAGCGGCATAAACACAGCAGGGAAAAGCAGCCAAGCCCGATTCTAAACATAAATTACTTTAAAAAACCCACAAAGCAAAGACAGTGAAAGAGAGAGAAATTCTTACAAAATCCGTTCAGGGTCTCTGATGCAACCTGGATTGACCATATCTAGACCCACAGCTGGATGAGACATAAGGCTGGACACTCTTGGGGCTGAGAGGATTGGTGAGGTTGGGTGAGCAAATGCAGATACTTTAAAATAATACCGCGGGGTACCCACCCCATGGGTCTCAAATCTCCAGGTACAAGGGCATCTTCTTACATCAAAACATGCATGGGAAACCCAGAAGATGGTATGCCGTGAGATCGGGAAAGGTTTCTAAAACGCACCTCATTTCTCCTCTCCTTGTGCTCGGGTTCGCCATTCCAGCCGCTTGACTAACCATCTCCCTACTTGGAGAATCAGCACCTTTAACCTACTGTTTCGTCCAGGTTGCAATTTGTCCTGAGGATGAACGGGAAGACGGGGAACCAACGAAAGACTAGCCCTAGGTGTTGGGACAGGCACAGGTCACTCCATTTTCCCATCAGGAAGAAGAATGAACCACAGGCTCAGCCTGCCCCCCAGAACCAAAATAGGGCCTGAAGCAATCCTGCGCTTTTGCGGCCAGCTCCCAAAAAAGCGAGGAGACCAATGGAGCTCAGGGGCACTGCAATTCCCAAACGTGCAGAGTTATAAATGAGAACTCTCGTCCACAAATATATTGAGGGAAGGCAACGAAGAGGATTTGAAAGCAAGGCAGATTTGCAGGAAACAGATTTCAGGAGGTAGATTCGACTCGCCTTTAAAGCACATGAAAAGCGGCAAAACGTTGACAATGATGCCCTTGGCCAAAAAGGGCGTATGCGTTTTTTCCTGAATATATTCAGGAAAAAACGCATACGCCCTTTTTGGCCAACCAAGCAAGCCGGAAGGGCAAATCAGCGCTACAAAGAAGTCTCGCTTGCCCTCGGTCAAAAGGGCCATGCTGAACAAAGTGTAAAAACCAGAAAAGCAGGACAGGCCATGGAGACATGGGAGCCTTGCTACGCTGATGGGCGGGATGTAAATTGCCAACAGGCACTCTGGAGAAGAGTACGGTGTGTCCTGAAACAAGTAATAAACACAGCGTAGAGAGCATAGGGCACTTCCACTCAAGGGCGTATAAATTGGGAAAACTAAAAATCAACAAGACACAGGCACCCTAAAGTTTACGGCTGCTCTGTTTCCAAGAACCTCCGCTTCGGTACACCTTCAATATCCCAGGAAAGAGAAAAATGGATAAAGAAATGGTGGTACTTGGCACAATGGAATATCACTCAGCCATGAAATCAATGTCATAAGGCTAGTTAGCAGCATGATTAGTGGATTTAGGTACGATGACTCTAAGTGAAATAAGTCACACAGAAAAAGACACTTATCCTAAGATATCGCTTATAGAGGGAATGTCAAAATCGCTACACTTGAACTGAATTACAAAACAGAACAGAGTCACACCTTTAGAAGACACACTATGGCTGCTTAACGGGAAAGGTGAGGTGGGGTGATGCATAAAACAAGGGTTTGGAATTAGCTCAGACACCGCTCCATAAGCCAAATATGTAATAGACAAGGCCTACTCCCTGCTCAGTGAACTGGACTCAACACCCCGTAGTCACCGCACAAGAATATATCTGACTAGTATGAATCTGAAAACCTATGTATCGATATCTCTCTGCAAGTGAATCAAGAGGGTGTAAAGCGGCATAAACACAGCAGGGAAAAGCAGCCAAACCCGATTCTAAACATACATTACTTTAAAAAACCCACAAAGCAAAGACAGTGAAAGAGAGAGAAATTCTTACGAAATCCGTTCAGGGTCTCTGATGCAACCTGGATTGACCATATCTAGACCCACAGCTGGATGAGACAGAAGGCTGGACACTCTTGGGGCTGAGAGGATTGGTGAGGTTGGGTGAGCAAATGCAGATACTTTAAAGTAATACCGCGGGGTACCCACCCCATGGGTCTCAAATCTCCAGGTACAAGGGCATCTTCCTACATCAAAATATGCATGGGAAACCCAGAAGATGGTATGCCGTGAGATCGGGAAAGGTTTCTAAAACGCACCTCATTTCTCCTCTCCTTGTGCTCGGGTTCGCCATTCCAGCCGCTTGACTAACCATCTCCCTACTTGGAGAATCAGCACCTTTAACCTACTGTTTCGTCCAGGTTGCAATTTGTCCTGAGGATGAACGGGAAGACGGGGAACCAACGAAAGACTAGCCCTAGGTGTTGGGACAGGCACAGGTCACTCCATTTTCCCATCAGGAAGAAGAATGAACCACAGGCTCAGCCTGCCCCCCAGAACCAAAATAGGGCCTGAAGCAATCCTGCGCTTTTGCGGCCAGCTCCCAAAAAAGCGAGGAGACAAATGGAGCTCAGGGGCACTGCAATTCACAAACGTGCAGAGTTATAAATGAGAACTCTCGTCCACAAATATATTGAGGGAAGGCAACGAAGAGGATTTGAAAGCAAGGCAGATTTGCAGGAAACAGATTTCAGGAGGTAGATTCGACTCGCCTTTAAAGCACATGAAAAGCGGCAAAACGTTGACAATGATGCCCTTGGCCAAAAAGGGCGTATGCGTTTTTTCCTGAATATATTCAGGAAAAAACGCATACGCCCTTTTTGGCCAACCAAGCAAGCCGGAAGGGCAAATCAGCGCTACAAAGAAGTCTCGCTTGCCCTCGGTCAAAAGGGCCATGCTGAACAAAGTGTAAAAACCAGAAAAGCAGGACAGGCCATGGAGACATGGGAGCCTTGCTACGCTGATGGGCGGGATGTAAATTGCCAACAGGCACTCTGGAGAAGAGTACGGTGTGTCCTGAAACAAGTAATAAACACAGCGTAGAGAGCATAGGGCACTTCCACTCAAGGGCGTATAAATTGGGAAAACTAAAAATCAACAAGACACAGGCACCCTAAAGTTTACGGCTGCTCTGTTTCCAAGAACCTCCACTTCGGTACACCTTCAATATCCCAGGAAAGAGAAAAATGGATAAAGAAATGGTGGTACTTGGCACAATGGAATATCACTCAGCCATGAAATCAATGTCATAAGGCTAGTTAGCAGCATGATGAGTGGATTTAGGTACGATGACTCTAAGTGAAATAAGTCACACAGAAAAAGACACTTATCCTAAGATATCGCTTATAGAGGGAATGTCAAAATCGCTACACTTGAACTGAATTACAAAACAGAACAGAGTCACACCTTTAGAAGACACACTATGGCTGCTTAACGGGAAAGGTGAGGTGGGGTGATGCATAAAACAAGGGTTTGGAATTAGCTCAGACACCGCTCCATAAGCCAAATATGTAATAGACAAGGCCTACTCCCTGCTCAGTGAACTGGACTCAACACCCCCTAGTCACCGCACAAGAATATATCTGACTAGTATGAATCTGAAAACCTATGTATCGATATCTCTCTGCAAGTGAATCAAGAGGGTGTAAAGCGGCATAAACATAGCAGGGAAAAGCAGCCAAGCCCGATTCTAAACATAAATTACTTTAAAAAACCCACAAAACAAAGACAGTGAAAGAGAGAGAAATTCTTACGAAATGCGTTCAGGGTCTATGATGCAACCTGGATTGACCATATCAAGACCCACAGCTGGATGAGACATAAGGCTGGACATTCTTGGGGCTGAGAGGGTTGGTGAGGTTGGGTGAGCAAATGCAGATACTTTAAAGTAACACTGCGGGGAACACACCCCATGGGTCTCAAATCTCCAGGTACAAGGGAATCTTCCTACATCAAAACATGCATGGGAAACCCAGAAGATGGTATGCCATGAGATCGGGAAAGGTTTCTAAAACGCACCTCATTTCTCCTCTCCTTGTGCTCGGGTTCGCCATTCCAGCCGCTTGACTAACCATCTCCCTACTTGGAGAATCAGCACCTTTAACCTCCTGATTGTACAGGTTGCAATTTGTCCTGAGGATGAACGGGAAGACGCGGAACCAACGAGAGACGAGCCCTAGGTGTTGGGACAGGCATAGGTCACTCCATTTTCCCATCAGGAAGAAGAATGAACCACAGGCTCAGCCTGCCCCCCAGAACCAAAATAGGGCCTGAAGCAATCCTGCGCTTTTGCGGCCAGCTCCCAAAAAAGCGAGGAGACAAATGGAGCTCAGGGGCACTGCAATTCACAAACGTGCAGAGTTATAAATGAGAACTCTCGTCCACAAATATATTGAGGGAAGGCTACGAAGAGGATTTGAAAGCAAGGCAGATTTGCAGGAAACAGATTTCAGGAGGTAGATTCGACTCGCCTTTAAAGCACATGAAAAGCGGCAAAACGTTGACAATGATGCCCTTGGCCAAAAAGGGCGTATGCGTTTTTTCCTGAATATATTCAGGAAAAAACGCATACGCCCTTTTTGGCCAACCAAGCAAGCCGGAAGGGCAAATCAGCGCTACAAAGAAGTCTCGCTTGCCCTCGGTCAAAAGGGCCATGCTGAACAAACAGTAAAAACCAGAAAAGCAGGACAGGCCATGGAGACATGGGAGCCTTGCTACGCTGATGGGCGGGATGTAAATTGCCAACAGGCACTCTGGAGAAGAGTACGGTGTGTCCTGAAACAAGTAATAAACACAGCGTAGAGAGCATAGGGCACTTCCACTCAAGGGCGTATAAATTGGGAAAACTAAAAATCAACAAGACACAGGCACCCTAAAGTTTACGGCTGCTCTGTTTCCAAGAACCTCCGCTTCGGTACACCTTCAATATCCCAGGAAAGAGAAAAATGGATAAAGAAATGGTGGTACTTGGCACAATGGAATATCACTCAGCCATGAAATCAATGTCATAAGGCTAGTTAGCAGCATGATGAGTGGATTTAGGTACGATGATTCTAAGTGAAATAAGTCACACAGAAAAAGACACTTATCCTAAGATATCGCTTATAGAGGGAATGTCAAAATCGCTACACTTGAACTGAATTACAAAACAGAACAGAGTCACACCTTTAGAAGACACACTATGGCTGCTTAACGGGAAAGGTGAGGTGGGGTGATGCATAAAACAAGGGTTTGAAATTAACTCAGAGACCGCTCCATAAGCCAAATATGTAATAGACAAGGCCTACTCCCTGCTCAGTGAACTGGACTCAACACCCCCTAGTCACCGCACAAGAATATATCTGACTAGTATGAATCTGAAAACCTATGTATCGATATCTCTCTGCAAGTGAATCAAGAGGGTGTAAAGCGGCATAAACACAGCAGGGAAAAGCAGCCAAACCCCATTCTAAACATACATTACTTTAAAAAACCCACAAAGCAAAGACAGTGAAAGAGAGAGAAATTCTTACAAAATCCGTTCAGGGTCTCTGATGCAACCTGGATTGACCATATCTAGACCCACAGCTGGATGAGACATAAGGCTGGACACTCTTGGGGCTGAGAGGATTGGTGAGGTTGGGTGAGCAAATGCAGATACTTTAAAGTAATACCGCGGGGTACCCACCCCATGGGTCTCAAATCTCCAGGTACAAGGGAATCTTCCTACATCAAAACATGCATGGGAAACCCAGAAGATGGTATGCCGTGAGATCGGGAAAGGTTTCTAAAACGCACCTCATTTCTCCTCTCCTTGTGCTCGGGTTCGCCATTCCAGCCGCTTGACTAACCATCTCCCTACTTGGAGAATCAGCACCTTTAACCTACTGTTTCGTCCAGGTTGCAATTTGTCCTGAGGATGAACGGGAAGACGGGGAACCAACGAAAGACTAGCCCTAGGTGTTGGGACAGGCACAGGTCACTCCATTTTCCCATCAGGAAGAAGAATGAACCACAGGCTCAGCCTGCCCCCCAGAACCAAAATAGGGCCTGAAGCAATCCTGCGCTTTTGCGGCCAGCTCCCAAAAAAGCGAGGAGACAAATGGAGCTCAGGGGCACTGCAATTCACAAACGTGCAGAGTTATAAATGAGAACTCTCGTCCACAAATATATTGAGGGAAGGCAACGAAGAGGATTTGAAAGCAAGGCAGATTTGCAGGAAACAGATTTCAGGAGGTAGATTCGACTCGCCTTTAAAGCACATGAAAAGCGGCAAAACGTTGACAATGATGCCCTTGGCCAAAAAGGGCGTATGCGTTTTTTCCTGAATATATTCAGGAAAAAACGCATACGCCCTTTTTGGCCAACCAAGCAAGCCGGAAGGGCAAATCAGCGCTACAAAGAAGTCTCGCTTGCCCTCGGTCAAAAGGGCCATGCTGAACAAAGTGTAAAAACCAGAAAAGCAGGACAAGCCATGGAGACATGGAAGCCTTGCTACGCTGATGGGCGGGATGTAAATTGCCAACAGGCACTCTGGAGAAGAGTACGGTGTGTCCTGAAACAAGTAATAAACACAGCGTAGAGAGCATAGGGCACTTCCACTCATGGGCGTATAAATTGGGAAAACTAAAAATCAACAAGACACAGGCACCCTAAAGTTTACGGCTGCTCTGTTTCCAAGAACCTCCACTTCGGTACACCTTCAATATCCCAGGAAAGAGAAAAATGGATAAAGAAATGGTGGTACTTGGCACAGTGGAATTTCACTCAGCCATGAAATCAATGTCATAAGGCTAGTTAGCAGCATGATGAGTGGATTTAGATACGATGATTCTAAGTGAAATAACTCACACAGAAAAAGACACTTATCCTAAGATATCGCTTATAGAGGGAATGTCAAAATCGCTACACTTGAACTGAATTACAAAACAGAACAGAGTCACACCTTTAGAAGACACACTATGGCTGCTTAACGGGAAAGGTGAGGTGGGGTGATGCATAAAACAAGGGTTTCAAATTAGCTCAGACACCGCTCCATAAGCCAAATATGTAATAGACAAGGCCTACTCCCTGCTCAGTGAACTGGACTCAACACACCCTAGTCAACACACAAGAATATATCTGACTAGTAAGAATCTGAAAACCTATGTATCGATATCTCTCTGCAAGTGAATCAAGAGGGTGTAAAGCGGCATCAACACAGCAGGGAAAAGCAGCCAAGCCCGATTCTAAACATAAATTACTTTAAAAAACCCACAAAACAAAGACAGTGAAAGAGAGAGAAATTCTTACAAAATCCGTTCAGGGTCTATGATGCAACCTGGATTGACCATATCAAGACCCACAGCTGGATGAGACATAAGGCTGGACACTCTTGGGGCTGAGAGGTTTGGTGAGGTTGGGTAAGCAAATGCAGATACTTTAAAGTAACACTGCGGGGAACACACACCATGGGTCTCAAATCTCCAGGTACAAGGGAATCTTCCTACATCAAAACATGCATGGGAAACCCAGAAGATGGTATGCCATGAGATCGGGAAAGGTTTCTAAAACGCACCTCATTTCTCCTCTCCTTGTGCTCGGGTTCGCCATTCCAGCCGCTTGACTAACCATCTCCCTACTTGGAGAATCAGCACCTTTAACCTCCTGATTGTACAGGTTGCAATTTGTCCTGAGGATGAACGGGAAAACGCGGAAGCCACGAGAGACTAGCCCTAGGTGTTGGGACAGGCATAGGTCACTCCATTTTCCCATCAGGAAGAAGAATGAACCACAGGCTCAGCCTGCCCCCCAGAACCAAAATAGGGCCTGAAGCAATCCTGCGCTTTTGCGGCCAGCTCCCAAAAAAGCGAGGAGACAAATGGAGTTCAGGGGCACTGCAATTCACAAACGTGCAGAGTTATAAATGAGAACTCTCGTCCACAAATATATTGAGGGAAGGCAACGAAGAGGATTTGAAAGCAAGGCAGATTTGCAGGAAACAGATTTCAGGAGGTAGATTCGACTCGCCTTTAAAGCACATGAAAAGCGGCAAAACGTTGACAATGATGCCCTTGGCCAAAAAGGGCGTATGCGTTTTTTCCTGAATATATTCAGGAAAAAACGCATACGCCCTTTTTGGCCAACCAAGCAAGCCGGAAGGGCAAATCAGCGCTACAAAGAAGTCTCGCTTGCCCTCGGTCTAAAGGGCCATGCTGAACAAACAGTAAAAACCAGAAAAGCAGGACAGGCCATGGAGACATGGGAGCCTTGCTACGCTGATGGGCGGGATGTAAATTGCCAACAGGCACTCTGGAGAAGAGTACGGTGTGTCCTGAAACAAGTAATAAACACAGCGTAGAGAGCATAGGGCACTTCCACTCAAGGGCGTATAAATTGGGAAAACTAAAAATCAACAAGACACAGGCACCCTAAAGTTTACGGCTGCTCTGTTTCCAAGAACCTCCACTTCGGTACACCTTCAATATCCCAGGAAAGAGAAAAATGGATAAAGAAATGGTGGTACTTGGCACAAGGCAATATCACTCAGCCATGAAATCAATGTCATAAGGCTAGTTAGCAGCATGATGAGTGGATTTAGGTACGATGATTCTAAGTGAAATAAGTCACACAGAAAAAGACACTTATCCTAAGATATCGCTTATAGAGGGAATGTCAAAATCGCTACACTTGAACTGAATTACAAAACAGAACAGAGTCACACCTTTAGAAGACACACTATGGCTGCTTAACGGGAAAGGTGAGGTGGGGTGATGCATAAAACAAGGGTTTGAAATTAGCTCAGACACCGCTCCATAAGCCAAATATGTAATAGACAAGGCCTACTCCCTGCTCAGTGAACTGGACTCAACACCCCCTAGTCACCGCACAAGAATATATCTGACTAGTATGAATCTGAAAACCTATGTATCGATATCTCTCTGCAAGTGAATCAAGAGGGTGTAAAGCGGCATAAACACAGCAGGGAAAAGCAGCCAAACCCGATTCTAAACATACATTACTTTAAAAAACCCACAAAGCAAAGACAGTGAAAGAGAGAGAAATTCTTACAAAATCCGTTCAGGGTCTCTGATGCAACCTGGATTGACCATATCTAGACCCACAGCTGGATGAGACATAAGGCTGGACACTCTTGGGGCTGAGAGGATTGGTGAGGTTGGGTGAGCAAATGCAGATACTTTAAAGTAATACCGCGGGGTACCCACCCCATGGGTCTCAAATCTCCAGGTACAAGGGAATCTTCCTACATCAAAATATGCATGGGAAACCCAGAAGATGGTATGCCGTGAGATCGGGAAAGGTTTCTAAAACGCACCTCATTTCTCCTCTCCTTGTGCTCGGGTTCGCCATTCCAGCCGCTTGACTAACCATCTCCCTACTTGGAGAATCAGCACCTTTAACCTACTGTTTCGTCCAGGTTGCAATTTGTCCTGAGGATGAACGGGAAGACGGGGAACCAACGAAAGACGAGCCCTAGGTGTTGGGACAGGCATAGGTCACTCCATTTTCCCATCAGGAAGAAGAAGGAACCACAGGCTCAGCCTGCCCCCCAGAACCAAAATAGGGCCTGAAGCAATCCTGCGCTTTTGCGGCCAGCTCCCAAAAAAGCGAGGAGACAAATGGAGCTCAGGGGCACTGCAATTCACAAACGTGCAGAGTTATAAATGAGAACTCTCGTCCACAAATATATTGAGGGAAGGCAACGAAGAGGATTTGAAAGCAAGGCAGATTTGCAGGAAACAGATTTCAGGAGGTAGATTCGACTCGCCTTTAAAGCACATGAAAAGCGGCAAAACGTTGACAATGATGCCCTTGGCCAAAAAGGGCGTATGCGTTTTTTCCTGAATATATTCAGGAAAAAACGCATACGCCCTTTTTGGCCAACCAAGCAAGCCGGAAGGGCAAATCAGCGCTACAAAGAAGTCTCGCTTGCCTTCGGTCAAAAGGGCCATGCTGAACAAAGTGTAAAAACCAGAAAAGCAGGACAGGCCATGGAGACATGGGAGCCTTGCTACGCTGATGGGCAGGATGTAAATTGCCAACAGGCACTCTGGAGAAGTGTACGGTGTGTCCTGAAACAAGTAATAAACACAGCTTAGAGAGCATAGGGCACTTCCACTCATGGGCGTATAAATTGGGAAAACTAAAAATCAACAAGACACAGGCACCCCAAAGTTTACGGCTGCTCTGCTTCCAAGAACCTCCACTTCGGTACACCTTCAATATCCCAGAAAGAGAAAAATGTATAAAGAAATGGTGGTACTTGCCCCAATGGAATATCACTCAGCCATGAGATCAATGTCATAAGGCTAGTTACCAGCATGATGAGTGGATTTAGCGACGATGATTCTAAGTGAAATAAGTCACACAGAAAAAGACACTTATCCTAAGATATCGCTTATAGAGGGAATGTCAAAATCGCTACACTTGAACTGAATTACAAAACAGAACAGAGTCACACCTTTAGAAGACACACTATGGCTGCTTAACGGGAAAGGTGAGGTGGGGTGATGCATAAAACAAGGGTTTGAAATTAGCTCAGAGACCGCTCCATAAGCCAAATATGTAATAGACAAGGCCTACTCCCTGCTCAGTGAACTGGACTCAACACCCCCTAGTCACCGCACAAGAATATATCTGAATAGTAAGAATCTGAAAACCTATGTATCGATATCTCTCTGCAAGTGAATCAAGAGTGTGTAAAGCGGAATAAACACAGCAGGGAAAAGCAGCCAAGCCCCATTCTAAACATAAATTACTTTAAAAAACCCACAAAACAAAGACAGTGAAAGAGAAATTCTTACAAAATCAGTTCAGGGTCTCTGATGCAACTTGGATTGACCATATCTAGACCCACAGCTGGATGAGACATAAGGCTGGACACTCTTGGGGCTGAGAGGATTGGTGAGGTTGGGTGAGCAAACCCAGATACTTTAAAGTAACACCGCGGGGTACACACCCCATGGGTCTCAAATCTCCAGGTACAAGGGCATCTTCCTACATCAAAACATGCATGGGAAACCCAGAAGATGGTATGCCGTGAGATCGGGAAAGGTTTCTAAAACGCACCTCATTTCTCCTCTCCTTGTGCTCGGGTTCGCCATTCCAGCCGCTTGATTAACCATCTAGCTACTTGGAGAATCAGCACCTTTAACCTCCTGTTTCGTACAGGTTGCAATTTGTCCTGAGGATGAACGGGAAGACGGGCAACCAACGAGAGACTAGCCCTAGGTGTTGGGACAGGCACAGGTCACTCCATTTTCCCATCAGGAAGAAGAATGAACCACAGGCTCCGGCGGCCCCCTGGAAGCCGAATAGGGCCTGAAGCAATCCTGCGCTTTTGCTGCCAGCTCCCAAAAAAGCGAGTAGACAAATGGAGCTCAGGGGCACTGCAATTCACAAACGTGCAGAGTTATAAATGATAACTCTCGTCCACAAATATATTGAGGGAAGGCAACGAAGAGGATTTGAAAGCAAGGCAGATTTGCACGAAACAGATTTCAGGAGATAGATTCGACTCGCCTCTAAAGCACATGAAAAGCGGAAAAAAGTTGACAATGATGCCCTGGGCCAAAAAGGGCATATGCGTTTTCAACTGAATATATTCAGGAAAAAACGCATATGCCCTTTTTGGCCAACCAAGCAAGCCGGAAGGGCAAATCAGCGCTACAAAGAAATCTCGCTTGCCCTCGGTCAAAAGGGCCATGCTGAAGAAAGTGTAAAAACCAGAAAAGCAGGACAGGCCATGGAGACATGGGAGCCTTGCTACGCTGATGGGCGGGATGTAAATTGCCAACAGGCACTCTGGAGAAGTGTACGGTGTGTCCTGAAACAAGTAAGAAACACAGCTTAGAGAGCATAGGGCACTTCCACTCATGGGCGTATAAATTGGGAAAACTAAAAATCAACAAAACACAGGCACCCCAACCTTTACGGCTGCTCTGTTTCCAAGAACCTCCACTTCGGTACACCTTCAATATCCCAGAAAGAGAAAAATGGATAAAGAAATAGTGGTACTTGGCCCAATGGAATATCACTCAGCCATGAAATCAATGTCATAAGGCTACTTAGCAGCATGATGAGTGGATTTAGCAACGATGATTCTAAGTGAAATAAGTCACACAGAAAAAGACACTTATCCTAAGATATCGCTTATAGAGGGAATGTCAAAATCGCTACACTTGAACTGAATTACAAAACAGAACAGAGTCACACCTTTAGAAGACACACTATGGCTGCTTAACGGGAAAGGTGAGGTGGGGTGATGCATAAAACAAGGGTTTGAAATTAGCTCAGAGACCTCTCCATAAGCCAAATATGTAATAGACAAGGCCTACTCCCTGCTCAGTGAACTGGACTCAACACCCCCTAGTCACCGCACAGGAATATATCTCACTATTAAGAATCTGAAAACCTATGTATCGATATCTCTCTGCAAGTGAATCAAGAGGGTATAAAGCGGCATAAACACAGCAGAGAAAAGCAGCCAAGCCCCATTCTAAACATAAATTACTTTAAAAAACCCACACAAAAAAAACAGTGAAAGAGAGAGAAATTCTTACAAAATCCGTTCAGGGTCTCTGATGCAACCTGGATTGACCATATCTAGACCCACAGCTGGATTAGACATAAGGCTGGACACTCTTGGGGCTCAGAGGATTGGTGAGGTTGGGTGAGCAAATGCAGATACTTTAAAGTAACACTGCGGGGTACCCACCCCATGGGTCTCAAATCTCCAGGTACAAGGGCATCTTCCTACATCAAAACATGCATGGGAAACCCAGAAGATGGTATGCCGTGAGATCGGGAAAGGCTTCTAAAACGCACCTCATTTCTCCTCTCCTTGTGCTCGGGTTCGCGATTCCAGCTGCTTGACTAACCATCTCCCTACTTGGAGAATCAGCACCTTTAACCTCCTGTTTCGTACAGGTTGCAATTTGTCCTGAGGATGAACGGGAAGACGGGCAACCAACGAGAGACTAGCCCTAGGTGTTGGGACAGGCACAGGTCAATCCATTTTCCCATCAGGAAGAAGAATGAACCACAGGCTCCGGCGGCCCCCTGGAAGCCGAATAGGGCCTGAAGCAATCCTGCGCTTTTGCTGCCAGCTCCCAAAAAAGCGAGTAGACAAATGGAGCTCAGGGGCACTGCAATTCACAAACGTGCAGAGTTATAAATGATAACTCTCGTCCACAAATATATTGAGGGAAGGCAACGAAGAGGATTTGAAAGCAAGGCAGATTTGCAGGAAACAGATTTCAGGAGGTAGATTCGACTCGCCTTTAAAGCACATGAAAAGCGGAAAAACGTTGACAATGATGCCCTGGGCCAAAAAGAGCATATGCGTTTTTTCCTGAATATATTCAGGAAAAAACGCATATGCCCTTTTAGGCCAACCAAGCAAGCCGGAAGGGCAAATCAGCGCTACAAAGAAATCTCGCTTGCCCTCGGTCAAAAGGGCCATGCTGAAGAAAGTGTAAAAACCAGAAAAGCAGGACAGGCCATGGAGACATGGGAGCCTTGCTACGCTGATGGGCGGGATGTAAATTGCCAACAGGCCCTCTGGAGAAGTGTACGGTGTGTCCTGAAACAAGTAATAAACACAGCTTAGAGAGCATAGGGCACTTCCACTCATGGGCTTATAAATTGGGAAAAATAAAAATCAACAAGACACAGGCACCCCAACCTTTACGGCTGCTCTGTTTCCAAGAACCTCCACTTCGGTACACCTTCAATATCCCAGAAAGAGAAAAATGGATAAAGAAATAGTGGTACTTGGCCCAATGGAATATCACTCAGCCATGAAATCAATGTCATAAGGCTAGTTAGCAGCATGATGAGTGGATTTAGCGACGATGATTCTAAGTGAAATAAGTCACACAGAAAAAGACACTTATCCTAAGATATCGCTTATAGAGGGAATGTCAAAATCGCTACACTTGAACTGAATTACAAAACAGAACAGAGGCACACCTTTAGAAGACACACTATGGCTGCTTAACCGGAAAGGTGAGGTGGGGTGATGCATAAAACAAGGGTTTGAAATTAGCTCAGAGACCGCTCCATAAGCCAAATATGTAATAGACAAGGCCTACTCCCTGCTCAGTGAACTGGACTCAACACCCCCTAGTCACCGCACAAGAATATATCTGACTAGTAAGAATCTGAAAACCTATGTATCAATATCTCTCTGCAAGTGAATCAAGAGGGTGTAAAGCGGAATAAACACAGCAGGGAAAAGCAGCCAAGCCCCATTCTAAACATAAATTACTTTAAAAAACCCACAAAACAAAGACAGTGAAAGAGAAATTCTTACAAAATCCGTTCAGAGTCTCTGATGCAACCTGGATTGACCATATCTAGACCCACAGCTGGATGAGACATAAGGCTGGACACTCTTGGGGCTGAGAGGATTGGTGAGGTTGAGTGAGCAAACCCAGATACTTTAAAGTAACACCGCGGGGTACACACCCCATGGGTCTCAAATCTCCAGGTACAAGGGCATCTTCCTACATCAAAACATGCATGGGAAACCCAGAAGATGGTATGCCGTGAGATCGGGAAAGGTTTCTAAAATGCACCTCATTTCTCCTCTCCTTGTGCTCGGGTTCGCCATTCCAGCCGCTTGACTAACCATCTCCCTACTTGGAGAATCAGCACCTTTAACCTCCTGTTTCGTACAGGTTGCAATTTGTCCTGAGGATGAACGGGAAGACGGGCAACCAACGAGAGACTAGCCCTAGGTGTTGGGACAGGCACAGGTCACTCCATTTTCCCATCAGGAAGAAGAATGAACCACAGGCTCAGCCTGCCCCCCAGAACCAAAATAGGGCCTGAAGCAATCCTGCGCTTTTGCGGCCAGCTCCCAAAAAAGCGAGTAGACAAATGGAGCTCAGGGGCACTGCAATTCACAAACGTGCAGAGTTATAAATGAGAACTCTCGTCCACAAATATATTGAGGGAAGGCAACGAAGAGGATTTGAAAGCAAGGCAGATTTGCAGGAAAAAGATTTCAGGAGGTAGATTCGACTCGCCTTTAAAGCACATGAAAAGCGGAAAAACGTTTACAATGATGCCCTGGGCCAAAAAGGGCATATGCGTTTTTTCCTGAATATATTCAGGAAAAAACGCATATGCCCTTTTTGGCCAACCAAGCAAGCCGGAAGGGCAAATCAGCGCTACAAAGAAGTCTCGCTTGCCCTCGGTCAAAAGGGCCATGCTGAAGAAAGTGTAAAAACCAGAAAAGCAGGACAGGCCATGGAGACATGGGAGCCTTGCTACGCTGATGGGCGGGATGTAAATTGCCAACAGGCACTCTGGAAAATTGTACGGTGTGTCCTGAAACAAGTAATAAACACAGCTTAGAGAGCATAGGGCACTTCCACTCATGGGCGTATAAATTGGGAAAACTAAAAATCAACAAGACACAGGCACCCCAAACTTTACGGGTGCTCTGTTTCCAAGAACCTCCACTTCAGTACACCTTCAATATCCCAGGAAAGAGAAAAATGGATAAACAAATAGTGGTACTTGGCACAATGGAATATCACTCAGCCATGAAATCAATGTCATAAGGCTAGTTAGCAGCATGATGAGTGGATTTAGTGACGATGATTCTAAGTGAAATAAGTCACACAGAAAAAGACACTTATCCTAAGATATCGCTTATAGAGGGAATGTCAAAATCGCTACACTTGAACTGAATTACAAAACAGAACAGAGTCACACCTTTAGAAGACACACTATGGCTGCTTAACGGGAAAGGTGAGGTGGGGTGATGCATAAAACAAGGGTTTGAACTTAGCTCAGAGACCGCTCCATAAGCCAAATATGTAATAGACAAGGCCTACTCCCTGCTCAGTGAACTGGACTCAACACCCCCTAGTCACCGCACAAGAATATATCTGACTAGTAAGAATCTGAAAACCTATGTATCAATATCTCTCTGCAAGTGAATCAAGAGGGTGTAAAGCAGAATAAACACAGCAGGGAAAAGCAGCCAAGCCCCATTTTAAACATAAATTACTTGAAAAAACCCACAAGACAAAGACAGTGAAAGAGAAATTCTTACAAAATCCGTTCAGGGTCTCTGATGCAACTTGGATTGACCATATCTAGACCCACAGCTGGATGAGACATAAGGCTGGACACTCTTGGGGCTGAGAGGATTGGTGAGGTTGGGTGAGCAAACCCAGATACTTTAAAGTAACACCGTGGGGTACACACCCCATGGGTCTCAAATCTCCATGTACAAGGGCATCTTCCTACATCAAAACATGCATGGGAAACCCAGAATATGGTATGCCGTGAGATCGGGAAAGGTTTCTAAAACGCACCTCATTTCTCCTCTCCTTGTGCTCGGGTTTGCCATTCTAGCCGCTTGACTAACCATCTCCCTACTTGGAGAATCAGCACCTTTAACCTCCTGATTGTACAGGTTGCAATTTGTCCTGAGGATGAACGGGAAGACGGGCAACCAACGAGAGACTAGCCCTAGGTGTTGGGACAGGCACAGGTCACTCCATTTTCCCATCAGGAAGAAGAATGAACCACAGGCTCAGCCTGCCCCCCAGAACCAAAATAGGGCCTGAAGCAATCCTGCGCATTTGCGGCCAGCTCCCAAAAAAGCGAGTAGAAAAATGGAGCTCAGGGGCACTGCAATTCACAAACGTGCAGAGTTATAAATGAGAACTCTCGTCCACAAATATATTGAGGGAAGGCAACGAAGAGGATTTGAAAGCAAGGCAGATTTGCAAGAAACAGATTTCAGGAGGTAGATTCGACTCGCCTTTAAAGCACATGAAAAGCGGCACAACGTTGACAATGATGCCCTTGGCCAAAAAGGGCGTATGCGTTTTTTCCTGAATATATTCAGGAAAAAACGCATACGCCCTTTTTGGCCAACCAAGCAAGCCGGAAGGGCAAATCAGCGCTACAAAGAAGTCTCGCTTGCCCTCGGTCAAAAGGGCCATGCTGAAAAAAGTGTAAAAACCAGAAAAGCAGGACAGGCCATGGAGACATGGGAGCCTTGCTACGCTGATGGGCGGGATGTAATTTGCCAACAGGCACTCTGGAGAAGTGTATGGTGTGTCCTGAAACAAGTAATAAACACAGCTTAGAGAGCATAGGGCACTTCCACTCATGGGCGTATAAATTGGGAAAACTAAAAATCAACAAGACACAGGCACCCCAAACGTTACGGGTGCTCTGTTTCCAAGAACCTCCACTTCAGTACACCTTCAATATCCCAGGAAAGAGAAAAATGGATAAACAAATAGTGGTACTTGGCACAATGGAATATCACTCAGCCATGAAATCAATGTCATAAGGCTAGTTAGCAGCATGATGAGTGGATTTAGTGACGATGATTCTAAGTGAAATAAGTCACACAGAAAAAGACACTTATCCTAAGATATCGCTTATAGAGGGAATGTCAAAATCGCTACACTTGAACTGAATTACAAAACAGAACAGAGTCACACCTTTAGAAGACACACTATGGCTGCTTAACGGGAAAGGTGAGGTGGGGTGATGCATAAAACAAGGGTTTGAACTTAGCTCAGAGACCGCTCCATAAGCCAAATATGTAATAGACAAGGCCTACTCCCTGCTCAGTGAACTGGACTCAACACCCCCTAGTCACCGCACAAGAATATATCTGACTAGTAAGAATCTGAAAACCTATGTATCGATATCTCTCTGCAAGTGAATCAAGAGGGTGTAAAGCGGAATAAACACAGCAGGGAAAAGCAGCCAAGCCCCTTTTTAAACATAAATTACTTGAAAAAACCCACAAGACAAAGACAGTGAAAGAGAAATTCTTACAAAATCCGTTCAGGGTCTCTGATGCAACTTGGATTGACCATATCTAGACCCACAGCTGGATGAGACATAAGGCTGGACACTCTTGGGGCTGAGAGGATTGGTGAGGTTGGGTGAGCAAACCCAGATACTTTAAAGTAACACCGCGGGGTACACACCCCATGGGTCTCAAATCTCCAGGTACAAGGGCATCTTCCTACATCAAAACATGCATGGGAAACCCAGAAGATGGTATGACGTGAGATCGGGAAAGGTTTCTAAAACGCACCTCATTTCTCCTCTCCTTGTGCTCGGGTTTGCCATTCCAGCCGCTTGACTAACCATCTCCCTACTTGGAGAATCAGCACCTTTAACCTCCTGTTTCGTACAGGTTGCAATTTGTCCTGAGGATGAACGGGAAGACGGGGAACCAACGAGAGACTAGCCCTAGGTTTTGGGACAGGCACAGGTCACTCCATTTTCCCATCAAGAAGAAGAATGAACCACAGGCTCAGCCTGCCCCCCAGAACCAAAATAGGGCCTGAAGCAATCCTGCGCATTTGCGGCCAGCTCCCAAAAAAGCGAGTAGAAAAATGGAGCTCAGGGGCACTGCAATTCACAAACGTGCAGAGTTATCAATGAGAACTCTCGTCCACAAATATATTGAGGGAAGGCAACGAAGAGGATTTGAAAGCAAGGCAGATTTTCAGGAAACAGATTTCAGGATGTAGATTCGACTCGCCTGTAAAGCACATGAAAAGCGGCAAAACGTTGACAATGAGGCCCTTGGCCAAAAAGGGCGTATGCGTTTTTTCCTGAATATATTCAGGAAAAAACGCATACGCCCTTTTTGGCCAACCAAGCAAGCCGGAAGGGCAAATCAGCGCTACAAAGAAGTCTCGCTTTCCCTCGGTCAAAAGGGCCATGCTGAACAAACAGTAAAAACCAGAAAAGCAGGACAGGCCATGGAGACATGGGAGCCTTGCTACGCTGATGGGCAGGATGTAAATTGCCAGCAGGCACTCTGGAGAAGTGTACGGTGTGTCCTGAAACAAGTAATAAACACAGCTTAGAGAGCATAGGGCACTTCCACTGATGGGCGTATAAATTGGGAAAACTAAAAATCAACAAGACACAGGCACCCCAAACGTTACGGGTGCTCAGTTTCCAAGAACCTCCACTTCAGTACACCTTCAATATCCCAGGAAAGAGAAAAATGGATAAACAAATAGTGGTACTTGGCACAATGGAATATCACTCAGCCATGAAATCAATGTCATAAGGCTAGTTAGCAGCATGATGAGTGGATTTAGGTACGATGATTCTAAGTGAAATAAGTCACACAGAAAAAGACACTTATCCTAAGATATCGCTTATAGAGGGAATGTCAAAATCGCTACACTTGAACTGAATTACAAAACAGAACAGAGGCACACCTTTAGAAGACACACTATGGCTGCTTAACGGGAAAGGTGAGGTGGGGTGATGCATAAAACAAGGGTTTGAAATTAGCTCAGAGACCGCTCCATAAGCCCAATATGTAATAGACAAGGCCTACTCCCTGCTCAGTGAACTGGACTCAACACCCCCTAGTCACCGCACAAGAATATATCTGACTAGTAAGAATCTGAAAACCTATGTATCAATATCTCTCTGCAAGTGAATCAAGAGGGTGTAAAGCGGAATAAACACAGCAGGGAAAAGCAGCCAAGCCCCATTCTAAACATAAATTACTTTAAAAAACCCACAAAACAAAGACAGTGAAAGAGAAATTCTTACAAAATCCGTTCAGGGTCTATGATGCAACCTGGATTGACCATATCTAGACCCACAGCTGGATGAGACATAAGGCTGGACACTCTTGGGGCTGAGAGGATTGGTGAGGTTGAGTGAGCAAACCCAGATACTTTAAAGTAACACCGCGGGGTACACACCCCATGGGTCTCAAATCTCCAGGTACAAGGGCATCTTTCTACATCAAAACATGCATGGGAAACCCAGAAGATGGTATGCCGTGAGATCGGGAAAGGTTTCTAAAACGCACCTCATTTCTCCTCTCCTTGTGCTCGGGTTCGCCATTCCAGCCGCTTGACTAACCATCTCCCTACTTGGAGAATCAGCACCTTTAACCTCCTGTTTCGTCCAGGTTGCAATTTGTCCTGAGGATGAACGGGAAGATGGGGAACCAACGAGAGACTAGCCCTAGGTGTTGGGACAGGCACAGGTCACTCCATTTTCCCATCAGGAAGAAGAATGAACCACAGGCTCAGCCTGCCCCCCAGAACCAAAAAAGGGCCTGAAGCAATCCTGCGCTTTTGCGGCCAGCTCCCAAAAAAGCGAGTAGACAAATGGAGCTCAGGGGCACTGCAATTCACAAACGTGCAGAGTTATCAATGATAACTCTCGTCCACAAATATATTGAGGGAAGGCAACGAAGAGGATTTGAAAGCAAGGCAGATTTGCAGGAAACAGATTTCAGGAGGTAGATTCGACTCGCCTTTAAAGCACATGAAAAGTGGCAAAACGTTGACAAGGATGCCCTTGGCCAAAAAGGGCGTATGCGTTTTTTCCTGAATATATTCAGGAAAAAACGCATACGCCCTTTTTGGCCAACCAAGCAAGCCGGAAGGGAAAATCAGCGCTACAAAGAACTCTCGCTTGCCCTCGGTCAAAAGGGCCATGCTGAACAAACTGTAAAAACCAGAAAAGCAGGACAGGCCATGGAGACATGGGAGCCTTGCTACGCTGATGGGCAGGTTGTAAATTGCCAACAGGCACTCTGGAGAAGTGTACGGTGTGTCCTGAACCAAGTAATAAACACAGCTTAGAGAGCATAGGGCACTTCCACTCATGGGCGTATAAATTGGGAAAAATAAAAATCAACAAGACACAGGCACCCCAACCTTTACGGCTGCTCTGTTTCCAAGAACCTCCACTTCGGTACACCTTCAATATCCCAGAAAGAGAAAAATGGATAAAGAAATGGTGGTACTTGGCCCAATGGAATATCACTCAGCCATGAAATCAATGTCATAAGGCTAGTTAGCAGCATGATGAGTGGATTTAGGTACGATGATTCTAAGTGAAATAAGTCACACAGAAAAAGACACTTATCCTAAGATATCGCTTATAGAGGGAATGTCAAAATCGCTACACTTGAACTGAATTACAAAACAGAACAGAGTCACACCTTTAGAAGACACACTATGGCTGCTTAACGGGAAAGGTGAGGTGGGGTGATGCATAAAACAAGGGTTTGAAATTAGCTCAGAGACCTCTCCATAGGCCAAATATGTAATAGACAAGGCCTACTCCCTGCTCAGTGAACTGGACTCAACACCCCCTAGTCACCGCACAAGAATATATCTGAGTAGTAAGAATCTGAAAACCTATGTATCGATATCTCTCTGCAAGTGAATCAAGAGGGTGTAAAGCGGCATAAACACAGCAGAGAAAAGCAGCCAAGCCCCATTCTAAACATAAATTACTTTAAAAAACCCACACAAAAAAAACAGTGAAAGAGAGAGAAATTCTTACAAAATCAGTTCAGGGTCTCTGATGCAACCTGGATTGACCATATCTAGACCCACAGCTGGATGAGACATAAGGCTGGACACTCTTGGGGCTCAGAGGATTGGTGAGGTTGGGTGAGCAAATGCAGATATTTTAAAGTAACACTGCGGGGTACCCACACCATGGGTCTCAAATCTCCAGGTACAAGGGCATCTTCCTACATCAAAACATGCATGGGAAACCCAGAAGATGGTATGCCGTGAGATCGGGAAAGGCTTCTAAAACGCACCTCATTTCTCCTCTCCTTGTTCTCGGGTTCGCCATTCCAGCCGCTTGACTAACCATCTCCCTACTTGGAGAATCAGCACCTTTAACCTCCTGTTTCGTACAGGTTGCAATTTGTCCTGAGGATGAACGGGAAGACGGGCAACCAACGAGAGACTAGCCCTAGGTGTTGGTACAGCCACAGGTCACTCCATTTTCCCATCAGGAAGAAGAATGAACCACAGGCTCTGGCGGCCCCCTGGAAGCCGAATAGGGCCTGAAGCAATCCTGCGCTTTTGCTGCCAGCTCCCAAAAATGCGAGTAGACAAATGGAGCTCAGGGGCACTGCAATTCACAAACGTGCAGAGTTATAAATGATAACTCTCGTCCACAAATATATTGAGGGAAGGCAACGAAGAGGATTTGAAAGCAAGGCAGATTTGCAGGAAACAGATTTCAGGAGGTAGATTCGACTCGCCTTTAAAGCACATGAAAAGCGGAAAAACGTTTACAATGATGCCCTGGGCCAAAAAGGGCATATGCGTTTTTTCCTGAATATATTCAGGAAAAAACGCATATGCCCTTTTTGGCCAACCAAGCAAGCCGGAAGGGCAAATCAGCGCTACAAAGAAGTCTCACTTGCCCTCGGTCAAAAGGGCCATGCTGAAGAAAGTGTAAAAACCAGAAAAGCAGGACAGGCCATGGAGACATGGGAGCCTTGCTACACTGATGGGCGGGATGTAAATTGCCAACAGGCACTCTGGAAAATTGTACGGTGTGTCCTGAAACAAGTAATAAACACAGCTTAGATAGCATAGGGCACTTCCACTCATGGGCGTATAAATTGGGAAAACTAAAAATCAAAAAGACACAGGCACCCCAAACGTTACGGGTGCTCTGTTTCAAAGAACCTCCACTTCAGTACACCTTCAATATCCCAGGAAAGAGAAAAATGGATAAACAAATAGTGGTACTTGGCACAATGGAATATCACTCAGCCATGAAATCAATGTCATAAGGCTAGTTAGCAGCATGATGAGTGGATTTAGTGACGATGATTCTAAGTGAAATAAGTCACACAGAAAAAGACACTTATCCTAAGATATCGCTTATAGAGGGAATGTCAAAATCGCTACACTTGAACTGAATTACAAAACAGAACAGAGTCACACCTTTAGAAGACACACTATGGCTGCTTAACGGGAAAGGTGAGGTGGGGTGATGCATAAAACAAGGGTTTGAACTTAGCTCAGAGACCGCTCCATAAGCCAAATATGTAATAGACAAGGCCTACTCCCTGCTCAGTGAACTGGACTCAACACCCCCTAGTCACCACACAAGAATATATCTGACTAGTAAGAATCTGAAAACCTATGTATCGATATCTCTCTGCAAGTGAATCAAGAGGGTGTAAAGCGGAATAAACACAGCAGGGAAAAGCAGCCAAGCCCCATTTTAAACATAAATTACTTGAAAAAACCCACGAGACAAAGACAGTGAAAGAGAAATTCTTACAAAATCCGTTCAGGGTCTCTGATGCAACTTGGATTGACCATATCTAGACCCACAGCTGGATGAGACATAAGGCTGGACACTCTTGGGGCTGAGAGGATTGGTGAGGTTGAGTGAGCAAACCCAGATACTTTAAAGTAACACCGCGGGGTACACACCCCATGGGTCTCAAATCTCCAGGTACAAGGGCATCTTCCTACATCAAAACATGCATGGGAAACCCAGAAGATGGTATGCCGTGAGATCGGGAAAGGTTTCTAAAACGCACCTCATTTCTCCTCTCCTTGTGCTCGGGTTTGCCATTCCAGCCGCTTGACTAACCATCTCCCTACTTGGAGAATCAGCACCTTTAACCTCCTGTTTCGTACAGGTTGCAATTTGTCCTGAGGATGAACGGGAAGACGGGGAACCAACGAGAGACTAGCCCTAGGTGTTGGGACAGGCACAGGTCACTCCATTTTCCCATCAGGAAGAAGAATGAACCACAGGCTCAGCCTGCCCCCCAGAACCAAAATAGGGCCTGAAGCAATCCTGCGCATTTGCGGCCAGCTCCCAAAAAAGCGAGTAGAAAAATGGAGCTCAGGGGCACTGCAATTCACAAACGTGCAGAGTTATAAATGATAACTCTCCTCCACAAATATATTGAGGGAAGGCAATGAAGAGGATTTGAAAGCAAGGCAGATTTGCAAGAAACAGATTTCAGGAGGTAGATTCGACTCGCCTTTAAAGCACATGAAAAGCGGCACAACGTTGACAATGATGCCCTTGGCCAAAAAGGGCGTATGCGTTTTTTCCTGAATATATTCAGGAAAAAACGCATACGCCCTTTTTGGCCAACCAAGCAAGCCGGAAGGGCAAATCAGCGCTACAAAGAAGTCCCGCTTGCCCTCGGTCAAAAGGGCCATGCTGAACAAAGTGTAAAAACCAGAAAAGCAGGACAGGCCATGGAGACATGGGAGCCTTGCTACGCTGATGGGCGGGATGTAATTTGCCAACAGGCACTCTGGAGAAGTGTACGGTGTGTCCTGAAACAAGTAATAAACACAGCTTAGAGAGCATAGGGCACTTCCACTCATGGGCGTATAAATTGGGAAAACTAAAAATCAAAAAGACACAGGCACCCCAAACTTTACGGCTGCTCTGTTTCCAAGAACCTCCACTTCGGTACACCTTCAATATCCCAGAAAGAGAAAAATGGATAAAGAAATGGTGGTACTTGGCCCAATGGAATATCACTCAGCCATGAAATCAATGTCATAAGGCTAGTTAGCAGCATGATGAGTGGATTTAGCGACGATGATTCTAAGTGAAATAAGTCACACAGAAAAAGACACTTATCCTAAGATATCGCTTATAGAGGGAATGTCAAAATCGCTACACTTGAACTGAATTACAAAACAGAACAGGGTCACACCTTTAGAAGACACACTATGGCTGCTTAACGGGAAAGGTGAGGTGGGGTGATGCATAAAACAAGGGTTTAAATTAGCTCAGAGACCGCTCCATAAGCCAAATATGTAATAGACAAGGCCTACTCCCTGCTCAGTGAACTGGACTCAACACCCCCTAGTCACTGCACAAGAATATATCTGAGTAGTAAGAATCTGAAAACCTATGTATCGATATCTCTCTGCAAGTGAATCAAGAGGGTGTAAAGCGGCATAAACACAGCATAGAAAAGCAGCCAAGCCCCATTCTAAACATAAATTACTTTAAAAACCCACAAAACAAAGACACTGAAAGAGAGAGAAATTCTTACAAAATCCGTTCAGGGTCTCTGATGCAACCTGGATTGACCATATCTAGACCCACAGCTGGATGAGACATAAGGCTGGACACTCTTGGGGCTGAGAGGATTGGTGAGGTTGGGTGAGCAAATGCAGATACTTTAAAGTAACACTGCGGGGTACCCACCCCATGGGTCTCAAATCTCCAGGTACAAGGGCATCTTCCTACATCAAAACATGCATCGGAAACCCAGAAGATGGTATGCTGTGAGATCGGGAAAGGCTTCTAAAACGCACCTCATTTCTCCTCTCCTTGTGCTCGGGTTCGCCATTCCAGCCGCTTGACTAACCATCTCCCTACTTGGAGAATCAGCACTTTTAACCTCCTGTTTCGTACAGGTTGCAATTTGTCCTGAGGATGAACGGGAAGAAGGGCAACCAACGAGAGACTAGCCCTAGGTGTTGGGACAGGCACAGGACACTCCATTTTCCCATCAGGAAGAAGAATGAACCACAGGCTCCGGCGGCCCCCTGGAAGCCGAATAGGGCCTGAAGCAATCCTGCGCTTTTGCGGCCAGCTCCCAAAAAAGCGAGTAGACAAATGGAGCTCAGGGGCACTGCAATTCACAAACGTGCAGAGTTATAAATGAGAACTCTCGTCCACAAATATATTGAGGGAAGGCAACGAAGAGGATTTGAAAGCAAGGCAGATTTGCAGGAAACAGATTTCAGGAGGTAGATTCGACTCGCCTTTAAAGCACATGAAAAGCGGCAAAACGTTGACAATGATGCCCTTGGCCAAAAACGGCGTATGCGTTTTTTCCTGAATATATTCAGGAAAAAACGCATACGCCCTTTTTGGCCAACCAAGCAAGCCGGAAGGGCAAATCAGCGCTACAAAGAAGTCTCGCTTGCCCTCGGTCAAAAGGGCCATGCTGAAAAAAGTGTAAAAACCAGAAAAGCAGGACAGGCCATGGAGACATGGGAGCCTTGCAACGCTGATGGGCGGGATGTAATTTGCCAACAGGCACTCTGGAGAAGTGTACGGTGTGTCCTGAAACAAGTAATAAACACAGCTTAGAGAGCAGAGGGCACTTCCACTCATGGGCGTATAAATTGGGAAAACTAAAAATCAACAAGACACAGGCACCCCAAACTTTACAGCTGCTGTGTTTCCAAGAACCTCCACTTCAGTACACCTTCAATATCGCAGGAAAGAGAAAAATGGATAAAGAAATGGTGCTACTTGGCCCAATGGAATATCACTCAGCCATGAAATCAATGTCATAAGGCTAGTTAGCAGCATGATGAGTGGATTTAGCGACGATGATTCTAAGTGAAATAAGTCACACAGAAAAAGACACTTATCCTAAGATATCGCTTATAAAGGGAATGTCAAAATCGTTACACTTGAACTGAAGTACAAAACAGAACAGAGTCACACCTTTAGAAGACACACTATGGCTGCTTAACGGGAAAGGTGAGGTGGGGTGATACATAGAACAAGGGTTTGAAATTAGCTCAGAGACCGCTCCATAAGCCAAATATGTAATAGACAAGGCCTACTCCCTGCTCAGTGAACTGGACTCAACACCCCCTAGTCACCGCACAAGAATATATCTGACTAGTAAGAATCTGAAAACCTATGTATCGATATCTCTCTGCAAGTGAATGAAGAGGGTGTAAAGCGGCATAAACACAGCAGGGAAAAGCAGCCAAGCCCCATTCTAAACATAAATTACTTAAAAAAACCCACAAAACAAAGACAGTGAAAGAGAGAGAAATTCTTACAAAATCAGTTCAGGGGCTCTGATGCCACCTGGATTGACCATATCTAGACCCACAGCTGGATGAGACTTAAGGCTGGACACTCTTGGGGCTGAGAGGATTGGTGAGGTTGGGTGAGCAAACGCAGATTCTTTAAAGTAATACTGCGGGGTACCCACCCCATGGGTCTCAAATCTCCAGGTACAAGGGCATCTTCCTACATCAAAACATGCATGGGAAACCCAGAGAATTGTATGCCGTGAGATCGGGAAAGGCTTCTAAAACGCACCTCATTTCTCCTCTCCTTGTGCTCGGGTTCGCCATTCCAGCCGCTTGACTAACCATCTCCCTACTTGGAGAATCAGCGCCTTTAACCAACTGTTTCGTACAGGTTGCAATTTGTCCTGAGGATGAACGGGGAGACGGACAACCAACGAGAGACTAGCGCTAGGTGTTGGGACAGGCACAGGTCACTCCATTTTCCCATCAGGAAGAAGAATGAACCACAGGCTCAGCCTGCCCCCCAGAAGCAAAATAGGGCCTGAAGCAATCCTGCGCTTTTGTGGCCAGCTCCCAAAAAAGCGAGTAGACAAATGGAGCTCAGGGGAACTGCAATTCACAAACATGCAGAGTTATAAATGATAACTCTCGTCCACAAATATATTGAGGGAAGGCAACGAAGAGGATTTGAAAGCAAGGCAGATTTGCAGGAAACAGATTTCAGGAGGTAGATTCGACTCGCCTTTAAAGCATATGAAAAGCGGCAAAACGTTGACAATGATGCCCTGGGCGAAAAAAGGGCGTATGCGTTTTTTCCTGAATATATTCAGGAAAAAACGCATACGCCCTTTTTGGCCAACCAAGCAAGCCGGAAGGGCAAATCAGCACTACAAAGAAGTCTCGCTTGCCCTCGGTCAAAAGGGCCATGCTGAACAAAGTGTAAAAACCAGAAAAGCAGGACAGGCCATGGAGACATGGGAGCCTTGCTACGCTGATGGGCGGGATGTAAATTGCCAACAGGCACTCTGGAGAATTGTACGGTGTGTCCTGAAACAAGTAATAAACACAGCTTAGAGAGCATAGGGCACTTCCACTCATGGGCGTATAAATTGGGAAAACTAAAAATCAACAAGACACAGGCAACCCAAACTTTACGGCTGCTCTGTTTCCAAGAACCTCCACTTCAGTACACCTTCAATATCCCAGGAAAGAGAAAAATGGATAAACAAATAGTGGTACTTGGCACAATGGAATATCACTCAGCCATGAAATCAATGTCATAAGGCTAGTTAGCAGCATGATGAGTGGATTTAGTGACGATGATTCTAAGTGAAATAAGTCACACAGAAAAAGACACTTATCCTAAGATATCGCTTATAGAGGGAATGTCAAAATCGCTACACTTGAACTGAATTACAAAACAGAACAGAGTCACACCTTTAGAAGACACACTATGGCTGCTTAACGGGAAAGGTGAGGTGGGGTGATGCATAAAACAAGGGTTTGAACTTAGCTCAGAGACCGCTCCATAAGCCAAATATGTAATAGACAAGGCCTACTCCCTGCTCAGTGAACTGGACTCAACACCCCCTAATCACCGCACAAGAATATATCTGACTAGTAAGAATCTGAAAACCTATGTATCGATATCTCTCTGCAAGTGAATCAAGAGGGTGTAAAGCGGCATAAACACAGCAGGGAAAAGCAGCCAAGCCCCATTTTAAACATAAATTACTTTAAAAAACCCACAAAACAAAGACAGTGAAAGAGAGAGAAATTCTTGCAAAATCCGTTCAGGGTCTATGATGCAACTTGGATTGACCATATCTAGACCCACAGCTGGATGAGACATAAGGCTGGACACTCTTGGGGCTCAGAGGATTGGTGAGGTTGGGTGAGCAAACCCAGATACTTTAAAGTAACACCGCGGGGTACACACCCCATGGGTCTCAAATCTCCAGGTACAAGGGCATCTTCCTACATCAAAACATGCATGGGAAACCCAGAAGATGGTATGCCGTGAGATCGGGAAAGGTTTCTAAAACGCACCTCATTTCTCCTCTCCTTGTGCTCGGGTTCGCCATTCCAGCCGCTTGACTAACCATCTCCCTACTTGGAGAATCAGCACCTTTAACCTCCTGTTTCGTACAAGTTGCAATTTGTCCTGAGGATGAACGGGAAGACGGGGAACCAACGAGAGACTAGCCCTAGGTGTTGGGACAGGCACAGGTCACTCCATTTTCCCATCAGGAAGAAGAATGAACCACAGGCTCAGCCTGCCCCCCAGAACCAAAATAGGGCCTGAAGCAATCCTGCGCTTTTGCGGCCAGCTCCCAAAAAAGCGAGTAGAAAAATGGAGCTCAGGGGCACTGCAATTCAGAAACGTGCAGAGTTTTAAATGATAACTCTCGTCCACAAATATATTGAGGGAAGGCAACGAAGAGGATTTGAAAGCAAGGCAGATTTGCAAGAAACAGATTTCAGGAGGTAGATTCGACTCGCCTTTAAAGCACATGAAAAGCGGCACAACGTTGACAATGATGACCTTGGCCAAAAAGGGCGTATGCGTTTTTTCCTGAATATATTCAGGAAAAAACGCATACGCCCTTTTTGGCCAACCAAGCAAGCCGGAAGGGCAAATCAGCGCTACAAAGAAGTCTCGCTTGCCCTCGGTCAAAAGGGCCATGCTGAAAAAAGTGTAAAAACCAGAAAAGCAGGACAGGCCATGGAGACATGGGAGCCTTGCTACGCTGATGGGCGGGATGTAATTTGCCAACAGGCACTCTGGAGAAGTGTACGGTGTGTCCTGAAACAAGTAATAAACACAGCTTAGAGAGCATAGGGAACTTCCACTCATGGGCGTATAAATTGGGAAAACTAAAAATCAACAAGACACAGGCACCCCAAAGTTTACGGCTGCTCTGCTTCCAAGAACCATCACTTCGGTACACCTTCAATATCCCAGAAAGAGAAAAATGGATAAAAAAATAGTGGTACTTGGCCCAATGGAATATCACTCAGCCATGAGATCAATGTCATAAGGCTAGTTAGCAGCATGATGAGTGGATTTAGCGACGATGATTCTAAGTGAAATAAGTCACACAGAAAAAGACACTTATCCTAAGATATCGCTTATAGAGGGAATGTCAAAATCGCTACACTTGAACTGAATTACAAAACAGAACAGACGCACACCTTTAGAAGACACACTATGGCTGCTTAACGGGAAAGGTGAGGTGGGGTGATGCATAAAACAAGGGTTTCAAATTAGCTCAGAGACCGCTCCATAAGCCAAATATGTAATAGACAAGGCCTACTCCCTGCTCAGTGAACTGGACTCAACACACCCTAGTCACCACACAAGAATATATCTGACTAGTAAGAATCTGAAAACCTATGTATCGATATCTCTCTGCAAGTGAATCAAGAGTGTGTAAAGCGGAATAAACACAGCAGGGAAAAGCAGCCAAGCCCCATTCTAAACATAAATTACTTTAAAAAACCCACAAAACAAAGACAGTGAAAGAGAAATTCTTACAATATCCGTTCAGGGTCTCTGATGCAACTTGGATTGACCATATCTAGACCCACAGCTGGATGAGACATAAGGCTGGACACTCTTGGGGCTGAGAGGATTGGTGAGGTTGGGTGAGCAAACCCAGATATTTTAAAGTAACACCGCGGGGTACACACCCCATGGGTCTCAAATCTCCAGGTACAAGGGCATCTTCCTACATCAAAACATGCATGGGAAACCCAGAAGATGGTATGCCGTGAGATTGGGAAAGGTTTCTAAATCGCATCTCATTTCTCCTCTCCTTGTGCTCGGGTTCGCCATTCCAGCCACTTGACTAACCATCTCCCTACTTGGAGAATCGGCACCTTTAACCTCCTGTTTCGTCCCGGTTGCAATTTGTCCTGAGGATGAACGGGAAGATGCGGAACCAACGAGAGACGAGCCCTAGGTGTTGGGACAGGCATAGGTCACTCCATTTTCCCATCAGGAAGAAGAATGAACCACAGGCTCAGCCTGCCCCCCAGAACCAAAATAGGGCCTGAAGCAATCCTGCGCTTTTGCGGCCAGCTCCCAAAAAAGCGAGTAGACAAATGGAGCTCAGGGGCACACAATTCACAAACGTGCAGAGTTATAAATGAGAACTCTCATCCACAAATATATTGAGGGAAGGCAACGAAGAGGATTTGAAAGCAAGGCAGATTTGCAGGAAACAGATTTCAGGAGGTAGATTCGACTCGCCTTTAAAGCACATGAAAAGCGGCAAAACGTTGACAATGATGCCCTTGGCCAAAAAGGGCGTATGCGTTTTTTCCTGAATATATTCAGGAAAAAACGCATACGCCCTTTTAGGCCAACCAAGCAAGCCGGAAGGGCAAATCAGTGCTACAAAGAAATCTCGCTTGCCCTCGGTCAAAAAAGCCATGCTGAAAAAAGTGTAAAAACCAGAAAAGCAGGACAGGCCATGGAGACATGGGAGCCTTGCTACGCTGATGGGCAGGATGTAAATTGCCAACAGGCACTCTGGAGAAGTGTACGGTGTGTCCTGAAACAAGTAATAAACACAGCTTAGAGAGCATAGGGCCCTTCCACTCATGGGCGTATAAATTGGGAAAACTAAAAATCAACAAGACACAGGCACCCCAAACTTTACGGCTGCTCTGTTTCCAAGAACCTCCACTTCGGTACACCTTCAATATCCCAGGAAAGAGAAAAATGGATAAAGAAATGGTGGTACTTGGCACAATGGAATATCACTCAGCCATGAAATCAATGTCATAAGGCTAGTTAGCAGCATGATGAGTGGTTTTAGCGACGATGATTCTAAGTGAAATAAGTCACACAGAAAAAGACACTTATCCTAAGATATCGCTTATAGAGGGAATGTCAAAATCGCTACACTTGAACGGAATTACAAAACAGAACAGAGTCACACCTTTAGAAGACACACTATGGCTGCTTAACGGGAAAGGTGAGGTGGGATGATGCATAGAACAAGGGTTTGAAATTAGCTCAGAGACCGCTCCATAAGCCAAATATGTAATAGACAAGGCCTACTCCCTGCTCAGTGAACTGGACTCAACACCCCCTAGTCACCGCACAAGAATATATCTGACTAGTAAGAATCTGAAAACCTATGTATCGATATCTCTCTGCAAGTGAATCAAGAGGGTGTAAAGCGGAATAAACACAGCAGGGAAAAGCAGCCAAGCCCCATTCTAAACATAAATTACTTTAAAAAACCCACAAAACAAAGACAGTGAAAGAGAAATTCTTACAAAATCCGTTCAGGGTCTCTGATGCAACTTGGATTGACCATATCTAGACCCACAGCTGGATGAGACATAAGGCTGGACACACTTGGGGCTGAGAGGATTGGTGAGGTTGGGTGAGCAAACCCAGATACTTTAAAGTAACACCGCGGGGTACCCACACCATGGGTCTCAAATCTCCAGGTACAAGGGCATCTTCCTACATCAAAACATGCATGGGAAACCCAGAAGATGGTATGCCGTGAGATCGGGAAAGGTTTCTAAAACGCACCTCATTTCTCCTCTCCTTGTGCTCGGGTTCGCCATTCCAGCCTCTTCACTTTACGTGCTAAATGGTATCTAGAGAGTGGGATATGTTTAATAAATACCCTAACTCTAATGCATACACTAACCCTTACCCATACCCTAAACCTAACTCTCACCCGTACTCTAACCCGTACCATAAGCAGTACCCTAACCCTAACCCTAAAACTAACCTTAAGCCATACCCTATGCCGTAACCTAACCCGGACCCTAAACCGTACCCGAAGTCGTACCCTACCCCTAACCCTAACACATACCCAACGAGGTACCCTCACCCGTACCCAAAGCCGTACCCTAACCCTAACCCTAACCCTAACCCTAACCCTCACCCTAACCCATACCCTACGCCGTACACTCACGTGTTCCCTAACCCATACCCAAAGCCGTACCCTAACCCTAACCATAACACTAAGCCTAACCCATATCCTATGCCGTACCCTCACCCTTACCCTAACCCGTACCCTAACCCTAACCCTAATCCATACACTAACCCGTACCCTCAACCGTACCCTAACCCGTACCCTAACCCTAACCCTAACCCTAACTCTAAACCTAACCCATACCCTACGCCGTACACTCACGCGTTCCCTAACCCGTACCCAAAGCCGTACCCTAACCCTAACAATAACTCATAGCCTAACCCATATCCTTTGCCGTACCCTCACCCTTACCCTAACCCGTATCCTAAGCCGTACCCTAACCCTAACCGTAATCCTAACCCATACCCTACTCCGTACCCTCACTCTTACCCTAACCCGTACCCTAAGCCGTACCCTAACTCTAACCCTAACCCTAAGACTAACCCTAACACATATCCTACGCCGTACCCTCACCCTTACTCTAAGCCATACCCTAACCCTAACCCTAACCCTAACACTAACTGTAAACTACCCTTGACTGCTTTTGCCTCCAATAGATTTCCTAAGCACTAGTGTTTTAAGGAACAGGTTAAAAATAAAATGCTAATGTGACTTATTTATAATGTGTGTATTCTTTATCTTATCCTAGTGTCTAAAATTTTCTCCATGGTTGGAACCCAAATTACATTCCTTTACACGCTAAGTGGTATGTAGAGAGTGGGATAGGTTTAATAAATGACCTAACCCTAACGTGAACCCTAACCCTAACCCATAGCCTAACCCTAACAAGTAGCCTAATCCTAACCTGTACCATATACCTTGACATAACCGTAAAACTAACCGTAACCCTAACATATACCCTACGCCGTACCGTCACCCGTACCCTAACCCGTACCCTAAGTCGTACCCTAACTCTAACCCTAACCCATACGCTACGCCGTACCCTCACCCGTACCCTAACCCGAATCCTAAGCCGTACCCTAACCCTAACCCTAACCCTAACCCTAACCTATACCCTACGCCGTACACTCACCTGTACTCTAACCCGTACCCTAAGCCGTACCCTACCCCTAACCCTAACCCTAACCCTAACCCATACCCTAACCCATACCCTACGCCGTACACTAACCCATACCCTAACCCGTATCCTAAGCCGTACCCTAATCCTAACGAATACCCTACGCAGTATCCTCACCCTTACCCTCACCCGTACCCTAAACCTAATCCTAACCCTAACCCCTAACCTACGCCATACCCTCACCCGTACCCTATCCCATACCCTAAGCCGTACCCTAACCCTAACACTAACCCTAACCCTAACCCTAACCGAAACTACCCTTGAATGCTTTTGCCTCCATTAGATTTCCTAAGCACTAGTGTTTTAAGGAACAGGTTAAAAAGAAAATCCTCATGTGATTTTTTTATAATGTGTTTATTCTTTATCTTATCCTAGTGACTAAAATCTTCTCCATGGCTGGACACCAAATAATATTCCTTTACGTGCTAAGTGGTATCTAGAGAGTGGGATAGGTTTAATAAATACCCTAATCCTAACGTGTACCCTAGCCCTAACCCATACGCTAACCCGAACGCATACCCTAAACCTAACACAAATCCTAACCCTAACACATACGCTAATCCTAACCCGTACCCAAAACTATCCCTAACCCTAAAACTAACCCTAACCCTAACCCTAACCCATACCCTACGCCGTACCCTCACCCGTACCCTAACCCGTACCCTAAGCCGTACCCTTACCCTAAGCCTAACACTAACCCTAACCGCTACCCTACGCCGTACCCTATCCCATACCCTAAGCGGTACCCTAACCCTAACACTAATCCTAACCCTAAACCATACCCTACGCCGTAACCACACACGTATCCTAACCCATACCCTAAGCCGTACCCTAACCCGAACCCTAACACATACGCTACGCCGTACCCTCACCCGTACCCTAACCCGTATCCTAAGCCGTACCCTAACCCTAACCCTAACCCTAACCGCTACCCTATGTCGTACCCTATCCCAAACCCTAAGCGGTACCCTAACCCTAACACTAACCCTAAACCTAACCCTAACCCCTACCCTACGCCGTACCCTCACCCGTAACCTATCCCATACCCTAAGCCGTACCCTAACCCTAACACTAACCCTAACCCTAAACCTAAACCCTACCCTACGCCGTACCCTCACCCGTACCCTATCCCATACCCTAAGCCGTACCCTAACCCTAACCCTAACCCTAACCTATACACTACGTCATACCCTCACCCGTACCCTAACCGGTACCCTAAGCCGTACCCTAACCCTAACCCTAACCCTAACCTATACACTACGCCGTACCCTCACCCGTACCCTAACCCGTACCCTAAGCCGTACCCAGCCCTAACCCTAACCCTAACCCTAACCCATACCCTACGCCGTACCCTAACCCGTACCCTAACCCGTATTCTAAGCCGTACCCTAACCATAACCAATACCCTACACAGTACCCTCACCCGTACCCTCACCCGTACCCTAAGCCATACCCTAACCCCAACCCTAACCCTAACCCTAACCCCTACCCTACGCCGTACCCTCACCCGTACCCTATCCCATACCCTAAGCCGTACCCTAACCCTAACACTAACCCTAACCCTAACCCTAACCCTAAACTACCCTTGATTGCTTTTGCCTCTATTAGATTTCCTAAGCACCAGTGTTTTAAGGAACAGGTTAAAAAGAAAATCCTAATGTGATTTTTTTATAATGTGTTTATTCTTTATCTTATCCTAGTGACTAAAATCTTCTCCATGGCTGGATCCCTAATAATATTCCTTTACGTGCTAAGTGGTATCTAGAGAGTGGGATAGGTTTAATAAATACCCTAATCCTAACGTGTACCCTAACCCTAACCCATACCCTAACCCTAACGCGTACCCTAACCCTAACCCTAACCCTAAACCATACGCTACGCAGTACCCTCACCCGTACCCTAACCCGTATCCTAAGCCGTACCCTAACTCTAACCCTAACCCTAACCCTAATGGCTACCCTACGCCGTACCCTATCCCATACCCTAAGCGGTACCCTAACCCTAACACTAACCCTAAACCTAACCCTAACCCCTACCCTACGCCGTACCCTCACCCGTAACCTATCCCATAACCTAAGCCGTACCCTAACCCTAACACTAACCCTAACCCTAAACCTAACCCCTACCCTACGCCGTACCCTCACCCGTACCCTATCCCATAACCTAAGCCGTACCCTAAACCAAACCCTAACCCTAACCCGTACCCTAAGCCGTACCCTAACCCTAACCCTAACCCTAACCCTAACCCATACCCTATGCCGTACCCTAACCCATACCCTAACCCGTATTCTAAGCCGTACCCTAACCATAACCAATACCCTACACAGTACCCTCACCCGTACCCTCACCGTACCCTAAGCCATACCCTAACCCTAACCCTAACCCTAACCTATACACTACGCCATACCCTCACTCGTACACTAACCTGTACCCTAAGCCATACCCTAACCCTAACCCTAACCCTAACCTATACACTACGCCATACCCTCACTCGTACCCTAACCCGTACCCTAAGACGTACCCTAACCCTAACCCATACCCTAACCCTAACGCGTACCCTAACCCTAACAAAAAACCTAACCCTAACACGTACGCTAATCCTAACCCGTACCCTAAACCAATCCCTAACCCTAAAACTAACCCTAACCCTAACCCTAACCCTAACACTTACCCTACGCCGTACCCTCACCCGTACCCTCACCCGTACCCTAAGACGTACCCTAACCCTAACCCTAACCCATACGCTACGCCGTACCCTCACCCGTACCCTAACCCGTATCCTAAGCCGTACCCTAACCCTAACCCTAACCCTAACCCTAACCCTAACCCATACCCTACGCCATACCATAACCCGTACCCTAACCCGTATCCTAAGCCGTATCCTAACCCTAACCAATACCCTACGCAGTACCCTCACCCGTACCCTCACCCGTACCCTAAGCCGTACCCTAACCCCAACCCTAACCCTAACTCTAACCCTAACCCCTACCCTACGCCGTACCCTCACCCGTACCCTATCCCATACGCTAAGCCGTACCCTAACCCTAACACTAACACTAACCCTAACCCTAACCCTAACCCATACCCTACGCCGTACCCTCACCCGTAACCTAACTCGTACCCAAAGCCGTACCCTAACCCTAACCCTAACCTATACACTACGCCGTACCCTCACCCGTACCCTAACCCGTACCCTAAGCCGTACCCTAACTCTAACCCTAACCCTAACCCTAACCCTTACCCATACCCTGCGCCGTACCCTAACCCATACAATAACCTGTATCCTAAGCCTTAACCTAACCCTAACCAATGACCTACACAGTACCCTCACCCGTACCCTAAGCCGTACCCTAACCCTAACCCTAACACTAACCCTAACCCTAAACCCTACCCTATGCCGTACCCTCACCCATACCCTATCCCATACCCTAAGCCGTACCCTAACCCTAACACTAACCCTAACCCTAACCCTAACCCTAAACTACCCTTGACTGCTTTTGCCTCCATTAGATTTCCTAAGCACTAGTGTTTTCAGGAACAGGTTAAAAAGAAATTCCTAATGTGATTTTTTTATAATGTGTTTATTCTTTATCTTATCCTAGTAACGAAAATCTTCTCCATGGCTGGACCCTAAATAATATTCCTTTACGTGCTAAGTGGTATCTAGAGAGTGGGATAGGTTTAATAAATACCCTAATCCTAACGTGTACCCTAACCCTAACCCTAATGCGTACCCTAACCCTAACCCAAACCCTAACCCTAACACGTACGCTAATCCTCACCCATACCCTAAACCAATCCCTAACCCTAAAACTAACCCTAACCCTAACCCTAACCCATACGCTACGCCGTACCCTCACCCATACCCTAACCCGTATCCTAAGCCGTACCCTAACCCTAAACCTAACCCTAACCTCTAACCTACGCCGTACCCTCACCCGTACCCTAACCCGTACCCAAAGCCTTACCCTAACCCTAACCCTAACCCTCACCCATACCCAACGCCGTAACCTAACCCATATCCTAACCCGTATCCTAAGCCGTACCCTAACCCTAACCAATAACCTACGCAGTACCCTCACCAGTACCCTCACCGGTATCCTAAGCCCTACCCTAACCCTAACCCTAACCCTAACCCTAAACTACCCTTTACTGCTTTTGCCTCCATTAGATTTCCTAAACACTAGTGTTTTAAGGAACAGGTTAAAAAGAAAAACTTATGTGATTTTTTTATAATGTGTTTATTCTTTATCTTATCCTAGTGACTAAAATATTCTCCATGGCTGAACCCCAAATAATATTCCTTTACGTGCTAAGTGGTATCTAGAGAGTGGGATAGGTTTAATAAATACCCTAATCCTAAAGTGTACCCTAAACCTAACCCATACCCTAACCCTAACGCGTACCCTAACCCTAACCAAAACCCTAACCCGAACACGTATGCTAATCCTAACCCGTACCCTAAACCAATCCCTAACCCTAAAACTAACCCTAACCCTAACCCTAACCCTAACCCATAACCTACACCGTACCCTCACCCGTACCCTAACCCGTACCCTAAGCCGTACCCTAACCCTAACCCTAAACCATATGCTACGCCGTACCCTCACCTGTACCCTCACCCGTACCCTAAGCCGTACCCTAACCCTAACCCTAACACTAACCCTAACCCTAAACCCTACCCTATGCCGTACCCTCACCCATACCCTATCCCATACCCTAAGCCGTACCCTAACCCTAACACTAACCCTAACCCTAACCCTAACCCTAAACTACCTTTGACTGCTTTTGCCTCCATTAGATTTCCTAAGCACTAGTGTTTTAAGGAACAGGTTAAAAAGAAAATCCTAATGTGATTTTTTTATAATGTGTTTATTCTTTATCTTATCCTAGTAACGAAAATCTTCTCCATGGCTGGACGCTAAATAATATTCCTTTACGTGCTAAGTGGTATCTAGAGAGTGGGATAGGTTTAATAAATACCCTAATCCTAACGTGTACCCTAACCCTAACCCACACCCTAACCCTAATGCGTACCCTAACCCTAACCCAAACCCTAACCCTAACACGTACGCTAATCCTAACCCGTACCCTAAACCAATCCCTAACCCTAAAACTAACCCTAAACCTAACCCTAACCCATATGCTATGCCGTACCCTCACCCATACCCTAACCCGTATCCTAAGCCGTACCCTAACCCTAAACCTAACCCTAACCTCTACCCTACGCCGTACCCTCACCCGTACCCTAACCCGTACCCAAAGCCTTACCCTAACCCTAACCCTAACCCTCACCCATACCCAACGCCGTAACCTAACCCATATCCTAACCCGTATCCTAAGCCATACACTAACCCTAACCAATAACCTACGCAGTACCCTCACCAGTACCCTCACCGGTATCCTAAGCCCTACCCTAACCCTAACCCTAACCCTAACCCTAAACTACCCTTTACTGCTTTTGCCTCCATTAGATTTCCTAAACACTAGTGTTTTAAGGAACAGGTTAGAAAGAAAACCTTATGTGATTTTTTTATAATGTGTTTATTCTTTATCTTATCCTAGTGACTAAAATCTTCTCCATGGCTGAACCCCAAATAATATTCCTTTACGTGCTAAGTGGTATCTAGAGAGTGGGATAGGTTTAATAAATACCCTAATCCTAAAGTGTACCCTAAACCTAACCCATACCCTAACCCTAACGCGTACCCTAACCCTAACCAAAACCCTAACCCGAACACGTATGCTAATCCTAACCCGTACCCTAAACCAATCCCTAACCCTAAAACTAACCCTAACCCTAACCCTAACCCTAACCCATAACCTACACCGTACCCTCACCCGTACCCTAACGCGTACCCTAAGCCGTACCCTAACCCTAACCCTAACCCTAGACCATAAGCTACGCCGTACCCTCACCCGTACCCTAACCCATATCCTAAGCCGTACCCTAACCCTAACCCTAACCCTAAACTATACCCTATGCCGTAACCTCACCCGTACCCTAACCCGTACCCTAAGCCGTACCCTAACCCTAACCCTAACCCTAACCCTAACCCATACCGTACGCCATACCCTAACACGTACCCTAACCCGTATCCTAAGCCGTACCCTAACCCTAACCAATACCCTACGCAGTATTCTCACCCATACCCTCACCCATACCCTAAGCCGTACCCTAACCGTAACCCTAACCCTAACCCTAACCCTAACCCCTACCCTATGCCATACCCTCACCTGTACCCTATCCCATAACCTAAGCCGTACCATAACCCTAACACTAACCCTAACCCTAACCCATAACCTACGCCGTACCCTCACCCGTACCCTAACCCGTATCCTAAGCCGTACCCTAACCCTAACCCTAAACCTAACCCTAACCCATAACCTACGCCGTACCCTCACCCGTACCCTAACACGTACCCTAAGATGTACCGTAACCCTAACCCTAACACTAACCCTAACCCTAACCCACACTCTACGCCGTACCCTAACCCGTACCCTAACACGTATCCTAAGCCGTACCCTAACCCTAACCAATACCCTATGCAGTACCCTCACCCGTACCCTCACCCGTACCCTAAGCCATACCCTAACCCTAACCCTAACCCTAACCCTAACCCCTACCCTACGCCGTACCCTCACCCGTACCCTATCCCATACCCTAAGCCGTACCCTAACCCTAACACTCACCCTAACCCTAACCCTAACCCTAAACTACCCTTGATTGCTTTTGCCTCTATTAGATTTCCTAAGCACTAGTGTTTTAAGGAACAGGTTAAAAAGAAAATCCTAATGTGATTTTTTTATAATGTGTTTATTCTTTATCTTATCCTAGTGACTAAAATCTTCTCCATGGCTGGATCCCTAATAATATTCCTTTACGTGCTAAGTGGTATCTAGAGAGTGGGATAGTTTTAATAAATACCCTAATCCTAACGTGTACCCTAACCCTAACCCACACCCTAACCCTAATGCGTACCCTAACCCTAACCCAAACCCTAACACTAACACGTACGCTAATCCTAACCTGTACCCTAAACCAATCCCTAACCCTAAAACTAACCCTAACCCTAACCCTAACCCTAACCCATATGCTACGCCGTACCCTCACCCATACCCTAACCCGTATCCTAAGCCGTACCCTAACCCTAAACCTAACCCTAACCTCTACCCTACGCCGTACCCTCACCCGTACCCTAACCCGTACCCAAAGCCTTACCCTAACCCTAACCCTAACCCTCACCCATACCCAACGCCGTAACCTAACCCATATCCTAACCCGTATCCTAAGCCGTACCCTAACCCTAACCAATAATCTACGCAGTACCCTCACCAGTACCCTCACCCGTATCCTAAGCCCTACCCTAACCCTAACCCTAACCCTAACCCTAAACTACCCTTTACTGCTTTTGCCTCCATTAGATTTCCTAAACACTAGTGTTTTAAAGAACAGGTTAAAAAGAAAACCTTATGTGATTTTTTTTATAATGTGTTTATTCTTTATCTTATCCTAGTGACTAAAATCTTCTCCATGGCTGAACCCCAAATAATATTCCTTTACGTGCTAAGTGGTATCTAGAGAGTGGGATAGGTTTAATAAATACCCTAATCCTAACGTGTACCCTAAACCTAACCCATACCCTAACCCTAACGCGTACCCTAACCCTAACCAAAACCCTAACCCGAACAAGTATGCTAATCCTAACCCGTACCCTAAACCAATCCCTAACCCTAACCCTAACCCTAACCCTAACCCATAACCTACGCCGTACCCTCACCCGTACCCTAACCCGTACCCTAAGCCGTACCCTAACCCTAACCCTAACCCTAACCCATACGCTACGCCGCACCCTCACCCGTACCCTAACCCGTATCCTAAGCCGTACCCTAACCCTAACCCTAACCGCTACCCTACGCCGTACCCTATCCCATACCCTAAGCGGTACCCTAAACGTAACACTAACCCTAAACCTAACCCTAACCCCTACCCTACGCCGTACCCTCACCCGTAACCTATCCCATACCCTAAGCCGTACCCTAACCCTAACACTAACCCTAACCCTAAACCTAACCCCTACCCTACGCCGTACCCTCACCCGTACCCTATCCCATACCCTAAGCCGTACCCTAACCCTAACCCTAACCCTAACCTATACACTACGCCGTACCCTCACCCGTACCCTAACCCGTACCCTAAGCCGTACCCTAACCCTAACCCTAACCCTAACCCTAACCCTAACCCATACCCTACGCCGTACCCTAAACCGTACCCTAACCCGTATTCTAAGCCGTACCCTAACCATAACCAATACCCTACACAGTACCCTCACCCGTACCCTCACCCGTACCCTAAGCCATACCCTAACCCTAACTCTAACCCTAACCTATACACTACGCCATACCCTCACCCGTACCCTAACCCGTACCCTAAGCCGTACCCTAACCCTAACCCTAACCCTAAACTATACCCTACGCCGTAACCTCACCCATACCCTAACCCGTACCCTAAGCCGTACCCTAACCCTAACCCTAACCCTAACCCTAACCCATAGCGTACTCCATACCCTAACACGTACCCTAACCCGTATCCTAAGCCGTACCCTAACCCTAACCAATACCCTACGCAGTATCCTCACCCATACCCTCACCCGTACCCTAAGCCGTACCCTAACCCTAACCCTAACCCTAAACCTAACCCTAACCCCTACCCTATGCCATACCATCACCTGTACCCTATCCCATAACCTAAGCCGTACCATAACCCTAACACTAACCCTAACCCTAACCCATAACCTACGCCGTACCCTCACCCGTACCCTAAGCCGTACCCTAACCCTAACCCTAACCCTAACCCTAACCCATAACCTACGCCGTACCCTCACCCGTACCCTAACACGTACCCTAAGACGTACCGTAACCCTAACCCTAACATTAACCCTAACCCTAACCCACACTCTACGCCGTACCCTAACCCGTACCCTAACACGTATCCTAAGCCATACCCTAACCCTAACCAATACCCTACGCAGTACCCTCTCCCGTACCCTCACCCGTACCCTAAGCCATACCCTAACCATAACCCTAACCCTAACCCTAACCCCTACCCTACGCCGTACCCTCACCCATACCCTATCCCATACCCTAAGCCGTACCCTAACCCTAACACTAACCCTAACCCTAACCCTAACCCTAAACTACCCTTGATTGCTTTTGCCTCTATTAGATTTCCTAAGCACTAGTGTTTTAAGGAACAGGTTAAAAAGAAAATCCTAACGTGATTTTTTTATAATGTGTTTATTCTTTATCTTATCCTAGTGACTAAAATCTTCTCCATGGCTGGATCCCTAATAATATTCCTTTACGTGCTAAGTGGTATCTAGAGAGTGGGATAGGTTTAATAAATACCCTAATCCTAACGTGTACCCTAACCCTAACCCATACCCTAACCCTAACGCGTACCCTAACCCTAACCCAAAACCTAACACTAACACGTACGCTAATCCTAACCCGTACCCTAAACCAATCCCTAACCCTAAAACTAACCCTAACCCTAACCCTAACCTTAACCCTTACCCTACGCCGTACCCTCACCCGTACCCTAAACCGTACCCTAAGACGGACCCTAACCCTAACCCTAACCCATACGCTACGCCATACCCTCACCCGTACCCTAACCCGTATCCTAAGCCGTACCCTAAACCTAACCCTAACCCTAACCCTAACCAATACCCTAGGCCATACCCTAACCCGTACCCTTACCCGTATCCTAAGCCATATCCTAACCTAACCAATACCCTACGCAGTACCCTCACCCGTACCCTCACCCGTACCCTAAGCCGTACCCTAACCCCAACCCTAACCCTAACTCTAACCCTAATCCCTACCCTACGCCGTACCCTCACCCGTACCCTATCCCATACGCTAAGCCGTACCCTAACGCTAACACTAACACTAACCCTAACCCTAACCCTAACCCATACCCTACGCCGTACCCTCACCCGTAACCTAACTCGTACCCTAAGCCGTACCCTAACCCTAACCCTAACCTATACACTACGCCGTACCCTCACCCGTACCCTAACCCGTACCCTAAGCCGTACCCTAACTTTAACCCTAACCCTAACCCTAACCCTTACCCATACCCTGCGCCGTACCCTAACCCATACAATAAACTGTATCCTAAGCCTTAACCTAACCCTAACCAATGACCTACACAGTACCTTCACCCGTACCCTAAGCCATACCCTAACCCTAACCCTAACACTAACCCTAACCCTAAACCCTACCCTATGCCGTACCCTCACCCATACCCTATCCCATACCCTAAGCCGTACCCTAACCCTAACACTAACCCTAACCCTAACCCTAACCCTAAACTACCCTTGACTGCTTTTGCCTCCATTAGATTTCCTAAGCACTAGTGTTTTAAGGAACAGGTTAAAAAGAAAATCCTAATGTGATTTTTTTATAATGTGTTTATTCTTTATCTTATCCTAGTAACGAAAATCTTCTCCATGGCTGGACCCTAAATAATATTCCTTTACGTGCTAAGTGGTATCTAGAGAGTGGGATAGGTTTAATAAATACCCTAATCCTAACGTGTACCCTAAACCTAACCCACACCCTAACCCTAATGCGTACCCTAACCCTAACCCAAACCCTAACACTAACACGTACGCTAATCCTAACCCGTACCCTAAACCAATCCCTAACCCTAAAACTAACCCTAACCCTAACCCTAACCTTAACCCTTACCCTACGCCGTACCCTCACCCGTACCCTAACCCGTACCCTAAGACGGACCCTAACCCTAACCCTAACCCATACGCTACGCCATACCCTCACCCGTACCCTAACCCGTACCCTAAGCCGTACCCTAACCCCAACCCTAACCCTAACTCTAACCCTAACCCCTACCCTACGCCGTACCCTCACCCGTACCCTATCCCATACGCTAAGCCGTACCCTAACGCTAACACTAACACTAACCCTAAACCTAACCCTAACACATACCCTACGCCGTACCCTCACCCGTAACCTAACCCGTACCCTAAGCCGTACCCTAACCCTAACCCTAACCTATACGCTACGCCGTACCCTCACCCGTACCCTAACCCGTACCCTAAGCCGTACCCTAACTCTAACCCTAACCCTAACCCTAACCCTTACCCATATCCTGCGCCGTACACTAACCCATACAATAAACTGTATCCTAAGCCTTAACCTAACCCTAACCAATGACCTACACAGTACCCTCACCCGTACCCTAAGCCATACCCTAACCCTAACCCTAACACTAACCCTAACCCTAAACCCTACCCTATGCCGTACCCTCACCCATACCTATCCCATACCCTAGGCCGTACCCTAACCCTAACACTAACCCTAACCCTAACCCTAACCCTAAACTACCCTTGACTGCTTTTGCCTCCATTAGATTTCCTAAGCACTAGTGTTTTAAGGAACAGGTTAAAAAGAAAATCCTAATGTGATTTTTTTATAATGTGTTTATTCTTTATCTTATCCTAGTGACGAAAATATTCTCCATGGCTGGACCCTAAATAATATTCCTTTACGTGCTAAGTGGTATCTAGAGAGTGGGATAGGTTTAATAAATACTCTAATCCTAACGCGTACCCTAACCCTAACCCATACCCTAACCCTAACGCGTACCCTAACCCTAACCCAAACCCTAACCCTAACACGTACCCTAATCCTAACCCGTACCCTAAACCAATCCCTAACCCTAAAACTAACCCTAACCCTAACCCTAACCCTAACCCATACGCTACGCCGTACCCTCACCCATACCCTAACCCGTATCCTAAGCCGTACCCTAACCCTAAACCTAACCCTAACCTCTACCCTACGCCGTACCCTCACCCGTACCCTAACCCGTACCCACAGCCTTACCCTAACCCTAACCCTAACCCTCACCCATACCCAACGCGGTAATCTAACCCATATCCTAACCCGTATCCTAAGCCGTACCCTAACCCTAACCAATAACCTACGCAGTACACTCACCAGTAACCTCACCCGTATCCTAAGGCCTACTCTAACCCTAACCCTAACCCTAACCCTAAACTACCCTTTACTGCTTTTGCCTCCATTAGATTTCCTAAACACTAGTATTTTAAGGAACAGGTTAAAAAGAAAACCTTATGTGATTTTTTTATAATGTGTTTATTCTTTATCTTATCCTAGTGACTAAAATCTTCTCCATGGCTGAACCCCAAATAATATTCCTTTACGTGCTAAGTGGTATCTAGAGAGTGGGATAGGTTTAATAAATACCCTAATCCTAACGTGTACCCTAAACCTAACCCATACCCTAACCCTAACGCGTACCGTAACCCTAACCAAAACCCTAACCCGAACAAGTATGCTAATCCTAACCCGTACCCTAAACCAATCCCTAACCCTAAAACTAACCCTAACCCTAACCCTAACCCTAACCCATAACCTACGCCGTACCCTCACCCGTACCCTAACCCGTATTCTAAGCCGTACCCTAAGCCTAACCCTAACCCTAACCCTAACCGCTACCCTACGCCGTACCCTATCCCATACCCTAAGCGGTACCCTAAACCTAACACTAACCCTAAACCTAACCCTAACCCCTACCCTACGCCGTACCCTCACCCGTAACCTATCCCATACCCTAAGCCGTACCCTAACCCTAACACTAACCCTAACCCTAAACCTAACCCCTACCCTACGCCGTACCCTCACCCGTACCCTATCCCATACCCTAAGCCGTACCCTAACCCTAACCCTAACCCTAACCTATACACTACGCCATACCCTCACCCGTACCCTAACCCGTACCCTAAGCCGTACCCTAACCCTAACGCTAACACTAACCCTAACCCTAACCCTAACCCATACCGTACGCCATACCCTAACACCTACCCTAACCCGTATCCTAAGCCGTACCCTAACCCTAACCAATACCCTACGCAGTATCCTCACCCATACCCTCACCCGTACCCTAAGCCGTACCCTAACCCTAACCCTAACCCTAACCCTAACCCTAACCCCTACCCTATGCCATACCCTCACCTGTACCCTATCCCATAACCTAAGCCGTACCATAACCCTAACACTAACCCTAACCCTAACCCATAACCTACGCCGTACCCTCACCCGTACCCTAACCCGTATCCTAAACCGTACCCTAACCCTAACCCTAACCCTAACCCTAACCCATAACCTACGCCGTACCCTCACCCGTACCCTAACACGTACCCTAAGACGTACCGTAACCCTAACCCTAACACTAACCCTAACCCTAACCCACACTCTACGCCGTACCCTAACCCATACCCTAACACGTATCCTAAGCCGTACCCTAACCCTAACCAATACCCTACGCAGTACCCTCACCCGTACCCTCACCCGTACCCTAAGCCATACCCTAACCCTAACCCTAACCCTAACCCTAACCCCTACCCTACGCCGTACCCTCACCCGTACCCTATCCGATACGCTAAGCCGTACCCTAACCCTAACACTAACACTAACCCTAACCCTAACCCTAACCCATACCCTACGCCGTACCCTCACCCATAACCTAATCCGTACCCTAAGCCGTACCCTAACCCTAACCCTAACCTATACACTACGCCGTACCCTCACCCGTTCCCTAACCCGTACCCTAAGCCGTACCCTAACTCTAACCCTAACCCTAACCCTAACCCTTACCCATACCCTGCGCCGTACCCTAACCCATACAATAACCTGTATCCTAAGCCTTAACCTAACCCTAACCAATGACCTACACAGTACCCTCACCCGTACCCTAAGCCATACCCTAACCCTAACCCTAACACTAACCCTAACCCTAAACCCTACCCTATGCCGTACCCTCACCCATACCCTATCCCATACCCTAAGCCGTACCCTAACCCTAACACTAACCCTAACCCTAACCCTAACCCTAAACTACCGTTGACTGCTTTTGCCTCCATTAGATTTCCTTAGCAATAGTGTTTTAAGGAACAGGTTAAAAAGAAAATCCTAATGTGATTTTTTTATAATGTGTTTATTCTTTATCTTATCCTAGTGACTAAAAGCTTCTCCATGGCTGGACCCCAAATAATATTCCTTTACGTGCTAAGTGGTATCTAGAGAGTGGGATAGGTTTAATAAATACCCTAATCCTAACGTGTACCCTAACCCTAACCCATACCCTAACCCTAATGCGTACCCTAACCCTAACCCAAACCCTAACCCTAACACGTACGCTAATCCTAACCCGTACCCTAAACCAATCCCTAACCCTAAAACTAACCCTAACCCTAACCCTAACCCATACGCTACGCCGTACCCTCACCCATACCCTAACCCGTATCCTAAGCCGTACCCTAATCCTAAACCTAACCCTAACCTCTACCCTACGCCGTACCCTCACCCGTACCCTAACCCGTACCCAAAGCCTTACCCTAACCCTAACCCTAACCCTCACCCATACCCAACGCCGTAACCTAACCCATATCCTAACCCATATCCTAAGCCGTACCCTAACCCTAACCAATAACCTATGCAGTACCCTCACCAGTACCCTCACCCGTATCCTAAGCCCTACCCTAACCCTAACCCTAACCCTAACCCTAAACTACCCTTTACTGCTTTTGCCTCCATTAGATTTCCTAAACACTAGTGTTTTAAGGAACAGGTTAAAAAGAAAACCTTATGTGATTTTTTTATAATGTGTTCATTCTTTATCTTATCCTAGTGACTAAAATCTTCTCCATGGCTGAACCCCAAATAATATTCCTTTACGTGCTAAGTGGTATCTAGAGAGTGGGATAGGTTTCATAAATACCCTAATCCTAAAGTGTACCCTAAACCTAACCCATACCCTAACCCTAACGCGTACCCTAACCCTAACCAAAACCCTAACCCGAACACGTATGCTAAACCTAACCCGTACCCTAAACCAATCCCTAACCCTAAAACTAACCCTAACCCTAACCCTAACCCTAACCCATAACCTACACCATACCCTCACCCATACCCTAACCCGTACCCTAAGCCGTACCCTAACCCTAACCCTAACCCTAAACCATACGCTACGCCGTACCCTCACCCGTACCCTAACCCGTATCCTAAGCCGTACCCTAACCCTAACGCTAACCCTAAACTATACTCTACGCCGTAACCTCACCCGTACCCTAACCCGTACCCTACGCCGTACCCTAACCCTAACCCTAACCCTAACCCTAACCCTAACCCTAACCCATACCGTACGCCATACCCTAACACGTACCCTAACCCGTATTCTAAGCCGTACCCTAACCCTAACCAATAACCTATGCAGTATCCTCACCCATACCCTCACCCGTACCCTAAGCCGTACCTAACCCTAACCCTAACCCTAACCCTAACCCTAAACCCTACCCTATGCCATACCCTCACCTGTACCCTATCCCATAACCTAAGCCGTACCATAACCCTAACACTAACCCTAACCCTAACCCATAACCTACGCCGTACCCTCACCCGTACCCTAACCCGTATCCTAAGACGTACCGTAACCCTAACCAATACCCTACGCAGTATCCTCACCCATACCCTCACCCGTACCCTAAGCCGTACCCTAACCCTAACCCTAACCCTAACCCTAACCCATACCGTATGCCATACCCTCACCTGTACCCTATCCCATAACCTAAGCCGTACCCTAACCCTAACCCTAACCCTAACCCTAACCCATACGCTACGCCGTACCATCACCCGTACCCTAACCCGTATCCTAAGCCGTACCCTAACCCTAACCCTAACCCTAACCCTAACCCTAACCCTAACCCATACCCTACGCCATACCCTAACCCGTACCCTAACCCGTATCCTAAGCCGTATCCTAACCCTAACCAATACCCTACGCAGTACCCTCACCCGTACCCTCACCCGTACCCTAAGCCGTACCCTAACCCCAACCCTAACCCTAACTCTAACCCTAAACCCTACCCTACGCCGTACCCTCAACCGTACCCTATCCCATACGCTAAGCCGTACCCTAACCCTAAGACTAACACTAACCCTAACCCTAACGCTAACCCTAAACCATACCCTATGCCGTACCCTCACCCGTAACCTAACACGTACCCTAAGCCGTACCCTAACCCTAACCAATACCCTACGCAGTATCCTCACCCATACACTCACCCGTACCCTAAGGCGTACCCTAACCCTAACCCTAACCCTAAACCTAACCCTAACCCCTACCCTATGCCATACCCTCACCTGTACCCTATCCCATAACCTAAGCCGTACCATAACCCTAACACTAACCCTAACCCTAACCCATAACCTACGCCGTACCCTCACCCGTACCCTAACCCGTATCCTAAGCCGTACCCTACCTTAACCCTAACCCTAACCCTAACCCATAACCTACGCCGTACCCTCACCCGTACCCTAACACGTACCCTAAGACGTACCGTAACCCTAACCCTAACACTAACCCTAACCCTAACCCACACTCTACGCCGTACCCTAACCCGTACCCTAACACGTATCCTAAGCCGTACCCTAACCCTAAACAATACCGTACGCAGTACCCTCACCCGTACCCTCACCCGTATCCTAAGCCATACCCTAACCATAACCCTAACCCTAACCCTAACCCTAACCCTAAGCCGTACCCTAACCCTAACACTAACCCTAACCCTAACCCTAACCCTAAACTACCCTTGATTGCTTTTGCTCTATTAGATTTCCTAAGCACTAGTGTTTTAAGGAACAGGTTAAAAAGAAAATCCTAATGTGATTTTTTTATAATGTGTTTATTCTTTATCTTATCCTAGTGACTAAAATCTTCTCCATGGCTGGATCCCTAATAATATTCCTTTATGTGCTAAGTGGTATCTAGAGAGTGGGATAGGTTTAATAAATACCCTAATCCTAACGTGTACCCTAACCCTAACCCATACCCTAACCCTAACGCGTACCCTAACCCTAACCCAAAACCTAACCCTAACACGTACGCTAATCCTAACCCGTACCCTAAACCAAACCCTAACCCTAAAACTAACCCTAACCCTAACCCTAACCCTTACCCTACGCCGTACCCTCACCCGTACCCTAACCCGTAGCCTAAGACGTACCCTAACCCTAACCCTAACCCATACGCAACGCCGTACCCTCACCCGTACCCTAACCCGTATCCTAAGCCGTACCCTAACCCTAAACCTAACCCTAACCTCTACCCTACGCCGTACCCTCACCCGTACCCTAACCCCTTCCCAAAGCCTTACCCTAACCCTAACCCTAACCCTCACCCATACCCAATGCCGTAACCTAACCCATATCCTAACCCGTATCCTAAGCCGTACCCTAACCCTAACCAATAACCTACGCAGTACCCTCACCAGTAACCTCACCCGTATCCTAAGCCCTACCCTAACCCTAACCCTAACCCTAACCCTAAACTACCCTTTACTGCTTTTGCCTCCATTAGATTTCCTAAACACTAGTGTTTTAAGGAACAGGTTAAAAAGAAAACCTTATGTGATTTTTTTATAATGTGTTTATTCTTTATCTTATCCTAGTGACTAAAATCTTCTCCATGGCTGAACCCCAAATAATATTCCTTTACGTGCTAAGTGGTATCTAGAGAGTGGGATAGGTTTAATAAATACCCTAATCCTAACGTGTACCCTAAACCTAACCCATACCCTAACCCTAACGCGTACCCTAACCCTAACCAAAACCCTAACCCGAACAAGTATGCTAATCCTAACCCGTACCCTAAACCAATCCCTAACCCTAAAACTAACCCTAACCCTAACCCTAACCCTAACCCATAACCTACGCCGTACCCTCACCCGTACGCTAACCCGTATCCTAAGCCGTACCCTAACCCTAACCCTAACCCTAACCCTAACCGCAACCCTACGCCATACCCTATCCCATACCCTAAGCGGTACCCTAAACCTAACACTAACCCTAAACCTAACCCTAACCCCTACCCTACGCCGTACCCTCACCCGTAACCTATCCCATACCCTAAGCCGTACCCTAACCCTAACACTAACCCTAACCCTAAACCTAACCCCTACCCTACGCCGTACCCTCAGCCGTACCCTAACCCGTATCCTAAGCCGTACCCTAACCCTAACCCTAACCCTAACCTATACACTACGCCGTACCCTCACCCGTACCCTAACCGTGCCCTAAGCCGTACCCTAACCCTAACCCTAACCCTAACCCTAACCCTAACCCATACCCTACGCCGTACCCTAACCCGTACCCTAACCCGTATTCTAAGCCGTACCCTAACCCTAACCTATACACTACACCATACCCTCACCCGTACCCTAATCTGTACCCTAAGCCGTACCCTAACCCTAACCCTAACCCTAAAGCATACGCTACGCCGTACCCTCACCCGTACCCTAACCCGTATCCTAAGCCGTACCCTAACCCTAACCCTAACCCTAAACTATACCCTACGCCGTAACCTCACCCGTACCCTAACCCGTACCCTAAGCCGTACCCTAACCCTAACCCTAACCCTAACCCTAACCCATACCGTACGCCATACCCTAACACGTACCCTAACCCGTATCCTAAGCCGTACCCTAACCCTAACCAATACCCTACGCAGTATCCTCACCCATACCCTCACCCGTACCCTAAGCCGTACCCTAACCCTAACACTAACCCTAACCCAAACCCTAACCCCTACCCTATGCCATACCCTCACTTGTACCCTATCCCATAACCTAAGCCGTACCATAACCCTAACACTAACCCTAACCCTAACCCATAACCTACGCCGTACCCTCACCCGTACCCTAACCCGTATCCTAAGCCGTACCCTAACCCTAACCCTAACCCTGACCCTAACCCATAACCTACGCCGTACCCTCACCCGTACCCTAACCCGTACCCTAACACGTATCCTAAGCTGTACCCTAACCCTAACCAATACCCTACGCAGTACCCTCACCCGTACCCTCACCCGTACCCTAAGCCATACCCTAACCCTAACCCTAACCCTAACCCTAACCCCTACCCTACGCCGTACCCTCACCCGTACCCTATCCCATATGCTAAGCCGTACCCTAACCCTAACACTAACACTAACCCTAACCCTAACCCTAACCCATACCCTACGCCGTACCCTCACCCATAACCTAATCCGTACCCTAAGCCGTACCCTAACCCTAACCCTAACCTATACACTACGCCGTACCCTCACCCGTTCCCTAACCCGTACCCTAAGCCGTACCCTAACTCTAACCCTAACCCTAACCCTAACCCTTACCCATACCCTGCGCCGTACCCTAACCCATACAATAACCTGTATCCTAAGCCTTAACCTAACCCTAACCAATGACCTACACAGTACCCTCACCCGTACCCTAAGCCATACCCTAACCCTAACCCTAACACTAACCCTAACCCTAAACCCTACCCTATGCCGTACCCTCACCCATACCCTATCCCATACCCTAAGCCGTACCCTAACCCTAACACTAACCCTAACCCTAACCCTAACCCTAAACTACCGTTGACTGCTTTTGCCTCCATTAGATTTCCTTAGCAATAGTGTTTTAAGGAACAGGTTAAAAAGAAAATCCTAATGTGATTTTTTTATAATGTGTTTATTCTTTATCTTATCCTAGTGACTAAAAGCTTCTCCATGGCTGGACCCCAAATAATATTCCTTTACGTGCTAAGTGGTATCTAGAGAGTGGGATAGGTTTAATAAATACCCTAATCCTAACGTGTATCCTAACCCTAACCCATACCCTAACCCTAATGCGTACCCTAACCCTAACCCAAACCCTAACCCTAACACGTACGCTAATCCTAACCCGTACCCTACACCAATCCCTAACCCTAAAACTAACCCTAACCCTAACCCATACGCTACGCCGTACCCTCACCCATACCCTAACCCGTATACTAAGCCGTACCCTAATCCTAAACCTAACCCTAACCTCTACCCTACGCCGTACCCTCACCCGTACCCTAACCCGTACCCAAAGCCTTACCCTAACCCTAACCCTAACCCTCACCCATACCCAACGCCGTAACCTAACCCATATCCTAACCCGTATCCTAAGCCGTACCCTAACCCTAACCAATAACCTACGCAGTACCCTCACCAGTACCCTCACCCGTATCCTAAGCCCTACCCTAACCCTAACCCTAACCCTAACCCTAAACTACCCTTTACTGCTTTTGCCTCCATTAGATTTCCTAAACACTAGTGTTTTAAGGAACAGGTTAAAAAGAAAACCTTATGTGATTTTTTTATAATGTGTTCATTCTTTATCTTATCCTAGTGACTAAAATCTTCTCCATGGCTGAACCCCAAATAATATTCCTTTACGTGCTAAGTGGTATCTAGAGAGTGGGATAGGTTTAATAAATACCCTAATCCTAAAATGTACCCTAAACCTAACCCATACCCTAACCCTAACGCGTACCCTAACCCTAACCAAAACCCTAACCCGAACACGTATGCTAATCCTAACCCGTACCCTAAACCAATCCCTAACCCTAAAACTAACCCTAACCCTAACCCTAACCCTAACCCATAACCTACACCGTACCCTCACCCGTACCCTAACCCGTACCCTAAGCCGTACCCTAACCCTAACGCTAACCCTAAACCATACGCTACGCCGTACCCTCACCCGTACCCTAACCAGTATCCTAAGCCGTACCCTAACCCTAACCCTAACCCTAAACTATACCCTACGCCGTAACCTCACCCGTACCCTAACCCGTACCCTACGCCGTACCCTAACCCTAACCCTAACCCTAACCCTAACCCATACCGTACGCCATACCCTAACACGTACCCTAACCCGTATTCTAAGCCGTACCCTAACCCTAACCAATACCCTATGCAGTATCCTCACCCATACCCTCACCCGTACCCTAAGCCGTACCTAACCCTAACCCTAACCCTAACCCTAACCCTAAACCCTACCATATGCCATACCCTCACCTGTACCCTATCCCATAACCTAAGCCGTACCATAACCCTAACACTAACCCTAACCCTAACCCATAACCTACGCCGTACCCTCACCCGTACCCTAACCCGTATCCTAAGACGTACCGTAACCCTAACCAATACCCTACGCGGTATCCTCACCCATACCCTCACCCGTACCCTAAGCCGTACCCTAACCCTAACCCTAACCCTAACCCTAACCCATACCCTATGCCATACCCTCACCTGTACCCTATCCCATAACCTAAGCCGTACCCTAACCCTAACCCTAACCCTAACCCTAACCCATACGCTACGCCGTACCATCACCCGTACCCTAACCCGTATCCTAAGCCGTACCCTAACCCTAACCCTAACCCTAACCCTAACCCTAACCCATACCCTACGCCATACCCTAACCCGTACCCTAACCCGTATCCTAAGCCGTATCCTAACCCTAACCAATACCCTACGCAGTACGCTCACCCGTACCCTCACCCGTACCCTAAGCCGTACCCTAACCCCAACCCTAACCCTAACTCTAACCCTAAACCCTACCCTACGCCGTACCCTCAACCGTACCCTATCCCATACGCTAAGCCGTACCCTAACCCTAAGACTAACACTAACCCTAACCCTAACGCTAACCCTAAACCATACCCTATGCCGTACCCTCACCCGTAACCTAACACGTACCCTAAGCCGTACCCTAACCCTAACCAATACCCTACGCAGTATCCTCACCCATACACTCACCCGTACCCTAAGGCGTACCCTAACCCTAACCCTAACCCTAAACCTAACCCTAACCCCTACCCTATGCCATACCCTCACCTGTACCCTATCCCATAACCTAAGCCGTACCATAACCCTAACACTAACCCTAACCCTAACCCATAACCTACGCCGTACCCTCACCCGTACCCTAACCCGTATCCTAAGCCGTACCCTACCCTAACCCTAACCCTAAACCTAACCCATAACCTACGCCGTACCCTCACCCGTACCCTAACACGTACCCTAAGACGTACCGTAACCCTAACCCTAACACTAACCCTAACCCTAACCCACACTCTACGCCGTACCCTAACCCGTACCCTAACACGTATCCTAAGCCGTACCCTAACCCTAACCAATACCGTACGCAGTACCCTCACCCGTACCCTCACCCGTATCCTAAGCCATACCCTAACCATAACCCTAACCCTAACCCTAACCCTAACCCTAAGCCGTACCCTAACCCTAACACTAACCCTAACCCTAACCCTAACCCTAAACTACCCTTGATTGCTTTTGCTCTATTAGATTTCCTAAGCACTAGTGTTTTAAGGAACAGGTTAAAAAGAAAATCCTAATGTGATTTTTTTATAATGTGTTTATTCTTTATCTTATCCTAGTGACTAAAATCTTCTCCATGGCTGGATCCCTAATAATATTCCTTTATGTGCTAAGTGGTATCTAGAGAGTGGGATAGGTTTAATAAATACCCTAATCCTAACGTGTACCCTAACCCTAACCCATACCCTAACCCTAACGCGTACCCTAACCCTAACCCAAAACCTAACCCTAACACGTACGCTAATCCTAACCCGTACCCTAAACCAAACCCTAACCCTAAAACTAACCCTAACCCTAACCCTAACCCTTACCCTACGCCGTACCCTCACCCGTACCCTAACCCGTAGCCTAAGACGTACCCTAACCCTAACCCTAACCCATACGCAACGCCGTACCCTCACCCGTACCCTAACCCGTATCCTAAGCCGTACCCTAACCCTAAACCTAACCCTAACCTCTACCCTACGCCGTACCCTCACCCGTACCCTAACCCCTTCCCAAAGCCTTACCCTAACCCTAACCCTAACCCTCACCCATACCCAACGCCGTAACCTAACCCATATCCTAACCCGTATCCTAAGCCGTACCCTAACCCTAACCAATAACCTACGCAGTACCCTCACCAGTAACCTCACCCGTATCCTAAGCCCTACCCTAACCCTAACCCTAACCCTAACCCTAAACTACCCTTTACTGCTTTTGCCTCCATTAGATTTCCTAAACACTAGTGTTTTAAGGAACAGGTTAAAAAGAAAACCTTATGTGATTTTTTTATAATGTGTTTATTCTTTATCTTATCCTAGTGACTAAAATCTTCTCCATGGCTGAACCCCAAATAATATTCCTTTACGTGCTAAGTGGTATCTAGAGAGTGGGATAGGTTTAATAAATACCCTAATCCTAACGTGTACCCTAAACCTAACCCATACCCTAACCCTAACGCGTACCCTAACCCTAACCAAAACCCTAACCCGAACAAGTATGCTAATCCTAACCCGTACCCTAAACCAATCCCTAACCCTAAAACTAACCCTAACCCTAACCCTAACCCTAACCCATAACCTACGCCGTACCCTCACCCGTACGCTAACCCGTATCCTAAGCCGTACCCTAACCCTAACCCTAACCCTAACCCTAACCGCAACCCTACGCCGTACCCTATCCCATACCCTAAGCGGTACCCTAAACCTAACACTAACCCTAAACCTAACCCTAACCCCTACCCTACGCCGTACCCTCACCCGTAACCTATCCCATACCCTAAGCCGTACCCTAACCCTAACACTAACCCTAACCCTAAACCTAACCCCTACCCTACGCCGTACCCTCAGCCGTACCCTAACCCGTATCCTAAGCCGTACCCTAACCCTAACCCTAACCCTAACCTATACACTACGCCGTACCCTCACCCGTACCCTAACCGTGCCCTAAGCCGTACCCTAACCCTAACCCTAACCCTAACCCTAACCCTAACCCATACCCTACGCCGTACCCTAACCCGTACCCTAACCCGTATTCTAAGCCGTACCCTAACCCTAACCTATACACTACACCATACCCTCACCCGTACCCTAACCTGTACCCTAAGCCGTACCCTAACCCTAACCCTAACCCTAAAGCATACGCTACGCCGTACCCTCACCCGTACCCTAACCCGTATCCTAAGCCGTACCCTAACCCTAACCCTAACCCTAAACTATACCCTACGCCGTAACCTCACCCGTACCCTAACCCGTACCCTAAGCCGTACCCTAACCCTAACCCTAACCCTAACCCTAACCCATACCGTACGCCATACCCTAACACGTACCCTAACCCGTATCCTAAGCCGTACCCTAACCCTAACCAATACCCTACGCAGTATCCTCACCCATACCCTCACCCGTACCCTAAGCCGTACCCTAACCCTAACACTAACCCTAACCCAAACCCTAAACCCTACCCTATGCCATACCCTCACTTGTACCCTATCCCATAACCTAAGCCGTACCATAACCCTAACACTAACCCTAACCCTAACCCATAACCTACGCCGTACCCTCACCCGTACCCTAACCCGTATCCTAAGCCGTACCCTAACCCTAACCCTAACCCTGACCCTAACCCATAACCTACGCCGTACCCTCACCCGTACCCTAACCCGTACCCTAACACGTATCCTAAGCCGTACCCTAACCCTAACCCTAACCCTAACCTATACACAACGCCATACCCTCACCCGTACCCTAACCCGTACCCTAAGCCGTACCCTAACCCTAACCCTAACCCTAAAATATACCCTACGCCGTAACCTCACCCATACCCTAACCCGTACCCTAATCCGTACCCTAACCCTAACCCTAACCCTAACCCTAACCCTAACCCATAGCGTACACCATACCCTAACACGTACCCTAACCCGTTTCCTAAGCCGTACCCTAACCCTAACCAATACCCTACGCAGTATCCTCACCCATACCCTCACCCGTACCCTAAGCCGTACCCTAACCCTAACCCTAACCCTAAACCTAACCCTAAACCCTACCCTATGCCATACCCTCACCTGTACCCTATCCCATAACCTAAGCCGTACCCTAACACGTACCCTAACACGTACCCTAAGACGTACCGTAACCCTAACCCTAACACTAACCCTAACCCTTACCCACACTCTACGCCGTACCCTAACCCGTACCCTAACACGTATCCTAAGCCGTACCCTAACCCTAACCAATACCCTACGCAGTACCCTCACCCGTACCCTCACCCGTACCCTAAGCCATACCCTAACCCTAACCCTAACCCTAACCCTAACCCCTACCCTACGCCGTACCCTCAACCGTACCCTATCCCATACGCTAAGCTGTACCCTAACCCTAACACTAACACTAACCCTAACCCTAACCCTAACCCATACCCTACGCCGTACCCTCACCCATAACCTAATCCGTACCCTAAGCCGTACCCTAACCCTAACCCTAACCTATACACTACGCCGTACCCTCACCCGTTCCCTAACCCGTACCCGAAGCCGTACCCTAACTCTAACCCTAACCCTAACCCTAACCCTTAACCATACCCTGCGCCGTACCCTAACCCATACAATAACCTGTATCCTAAGCATTAACCTAACCCTAACCAATGACCTACACAGTACCCTCACCCGTACCCTAAGCCATACCCTAACCCTAACCCTAACACTAACCCTAACCCTAAACCCTACCCTATGCCGTACCCTCACCCATACCCTATCCCATACCCTAAGCCGTACCCTAACCCTAACACTAATCCTAACCCTAACCCTAAACTACCCTTGACTGCTTTTGCCTCCATTAGATTTCCTAAGCACTAGTGTTTTAAGGAACAGGTTAAAAAGAAAATCCTAATGTGATTTTTTTATAATGTGTTTATTCTTTATCTTATCCTAGTGACGAAAATCTTCTCCATGGCTGGACCCTAAATAATATTCCTTTACGTGCTAAGTGGTATCTAGAGAGTGGGATAGGTTTAATAAATACCCTAATCCTAACGTGTACCCTAACCCTAACCCATACCCTAACCCTAATGCGTACCCTAACCCTAACCCAAACCCTAACCCTAACAAGTACGCTAATCCTAACCCGTACCCTAAACCAATCCCTAACCCTAAAACTAACCCTAACCCTAACCCTAACCCATACGCTACGCCGTACCCTCACCCATACCCTAACCCGTATCCTAAGCCGTACCCTAATCCTAAACCTAACCCTAACCTCTACCCTACGCCGTACCCTCACCCGTACCCTAACCCGTACCCAAAGCCTTACCCTAACCCTAACCCTAACCCTCACCCATACCCAACGCCGTAACCTAACCCATATCCTAACCCGTATCCTAAGCCGTACCCTAACCCTAACCAATAACCTACGCAGTACCCTCACCAGTACCCTCACCCGTATCCTAAGCCCTACCCTAACCCTAACCCTAAACTACCCTTTACTGCTTTTGCCTCCATTAGATTTCCTAAACACTAGTGTTTTAAAGAACAGGTTAAAAAGAAAACCTTATGTGATTTTTTTTATAATGTGTTTATTCTTTATCTTATCCTAGTGACTAAAATCTTCTCCATGGCTGAACCCCAAATAATATTCCTTTACGTGCTAAGTGGTATCTAGAGAGTGGGATAGGTTTAATAAATACCCTAATCCTAACGTGTACCCTAAACCTAACCCATACCCTAACCCTAACGCGTACCCTAACCCTAACCAAAACCCTAACCCGAACAAGTATGCTAATCCTAACCCTTACCCTAAACCAATCCCTAACCCTAAAACTAACCCTAACCCTAACCCTAACCCTAACCCATAACCTACGCCGTACCCTCACCCGTACCCTAACCCGTACCCTAAGCCGTACCCTAACCCTAAACCTAACCCTAACCCATACGCTACGCCGCACCCTCACCCGTACCCTAACCCGTATCCTAAGCCGTACCCTAACCCTAACCCTAACCCTAACCGCTACCCTACGCCGTACCCTATCCCATACCCTAAGCAGTACCCTAAACCTAACACTGACCCTAAACCTAACCCTAACACCTACCCTACGCCGTACCCTCACCCGTAACCTATCCCATACCCTAAGCCGTACCCTAACCCTAACACTAACCCTAACCCTAAACCTAACCCCTACCCAACGACTTACCCTCACCCGTACCCTATCCCATACCCTAAGCCGTACCCTAACCCTAACACTAACCCTAACCCTAACCCTAACCCTAAACTACCGTTGACTGCTTTTGCCTCCATTAGATTTCCTTAGCAATAGTGTTTTAAGGAACAGGTTAAAAAGAAAATCCTAATGTGATTTTTTTATAATGTGTTTATTCTTTATCTTATCCTAGTGACTAAAAGCTTCTCCATGGCTGGACCCCAAATAATATTCCTTTACGTGCTAAGTGGTATCTAGAGAGTGGGATAGGTTTAATAAATACCCTAATCCTAACGTGTACCCTAACCCTAACCCATACCCTAACCCTAATGCGTAACCTAACCCTAACCCAAACCCTAACCCTAACACGTACGCTAATCCTAACCCGTACCCTAAACCAATCCCTAACCCTAAAACTAACCCTAACCCTAACCCTAACCCTAACCCATACGCTACGCCGTACCCTCACCCATACCCTAACCCGTATCCTAAGCCGTACCCTAATCCTAAACCTAACCCTAACCTCTACCCTACGCCGTACCCTCACCCGTACCCTAACCCGTACCCAAAGCCTTACCCTAACCCTAACCCTAACCCTCACCCATACCCAACGCCGTAACCTAACCCATATCCTAACCCGTATCCTAAGCCGTACCCTAACCCTAACCAATAACCTACGCAGTACCCTCACCAGTACCCTCACCCGTATCCTAAGCCCTACCCTAACCCTAACCCTAACCCTAACCCTAAACTACCCTTTACTGCTTTTGCCTCCATTAGATTTCCTAAACACTAGTGTTTTAAGGAACAGGTTAAAAAGAAAACCTTATGTGATTTTTTTATAATGTGTTCATTCTTTATCTTATCCTAGTGACTAAAATCTTCTCCATGGCTGAACCCCAAATAATATTCCTTTACGTGCTAAGTGGTATCTAGAGAGTGGGATAGGTTTAATAAATACCCTAATCCTAAAGTGTACCCTAAACCTAACCCATACCCTAACCCTAACGCGTACCCTAACCCTAACCAAAACCCTAACCCGAACACGTATGCTAATCCTAACCCGTACCCTAAACCAATCCCTAACCCTAAAACTAACCCTAACCCTAACCCTAACCCTAACCCATAACCTACACCGTACCCTCACCCGTACCCTAACCCGTACCCTAAGCCGTACCCTAACCCTAACCCTAACCCTAAACCATACGCTACGCCGTACCCTCACCCGTACCCTAACCAGTATCCTAAGCCGTACCCTAACCCTAACCCTAACCCTAAACTATACCCTACGCCGTAACCTCACCCGTACCCTAACCCGTACCCTAAGCCGTACCCTAACCCTAACCCTAACCCTAACCCTAACCCTAACCCTAACCCATACCGTACGCCATACCCTAACACGTACCCTAACCCGTATTCTAAGCCGTACCCTAACCCTAACCAATACCCTATGCAGTATCCTCACCCATACCCTCACCCGTACCCTAAGCCGTACCTAACCCTAACCCTAACCCTAACCCTAACCCTAAACCCTACCATATGCCATACCCTCACCTGTACCCTATCCCATAACCTAAGCCGTACCATAACCCTAACACTAACCCTAACCCTAACCCATAACCTACGCCGTACCCTCACCCGTACCCTAACCCGTATCCTAAGACGTACCGTAACCCTAACCAATACCCTACGCAGTATCCTCACCCATACCCTCACCCGTACCCTAAGCCGTACCCTAACCCTAACCCTAACCCTAACCCTAACCCATACCCTATGCCATACCCTCAGCTGTACCCTATCCCATAACCTAAGCCGTACCCTAACCCTAACCCTAACCCTAACCCTAACCCATACGCTACGCCGTACCATCACCCGTACCCTAACCCGTATCCTAAGCCGTACCCTAACCCTAACCCTAACCCTAACCCTAACCCTAACCCTAACCCATACCCTACGCCATACCCTAACCCGTACCCTAACCCGTATCCTAAGCCGTATCCTAACCCTAACCAATACCCTACGCAGTACCCTCACCCGTACCCTCACCCGTACCCTAAGCCGTACCCTAACCCCAACCCTAACCCTAACTCTAACCCTAAACCCTACCCTACGCCGTACCCTCAACCGTACCCTATCCCATACGCTAAGCCGTACCCTAACCCTAAGACTAACACTAACCCTAACCCTAACGCTAACCCTAAACCATACCCTATGCCGTACCCTCACCCGTAACCTAACACGTACCCTAAGCCGTACCCTAACCCTAACCAATACCCTACGCAGTATCCTCACCCATACACTCACCCGTACCCTAAGGCGTACCCTAACCCTAACCCTAACCCTAAACCTAACCCTAACCCCTACCCTATGCCATACCCTCACCTGTACCCTATCCCATAACCTAAGCCGTACCATAACCCTAACACTAACCCTAACCCTAACCCATAACCTACGCCGTACCCTCACCCGTACCCTAACCCGTATCCTAAGCCGTACCCTACCCTAACCCTAACCCTAACCCTAACCCATAACCTACGCCGTACCCTCACCCGTACCCTAACACGTACCCTAAGACGTACCGTAACCCTAACCCTAACACTAACACTAACCCTAACCCACACTCTACGCCGTACCCTAACCCGTACCCTAACACGTATCCTAAGCCGTACCCTAACCCTAAACAATACCGTACGCAGTACCCTCACCCGTACCCTCACCCGTATCCTAAGCCATACCCTAACCATAACCCTAACCCTAACCCTAACCCTAACCCTAAGCCGTACCCTAACCCTAACACTAACCCTAACCCTAACCCTAACCCTAAACTACCCTTGATTGCTTTTGCTCTATTAGATTTCCTAAGCACTAGTGTTTTAAGGAACAGGTTAAAAAGAAAATCCTAATGTGATTTTTTTATAATGTGTTTATTCTTTATCTTATCCTAGTGACTAAAATCTTCTCCATGGCTGGATCCCTAATAATATTCCTTTATGTGCTAAGTGGTATCTAGAGAGTGGGATAGGTTTAATAAATACCCTAATCCTAACGTGTACCCTAACCCTAACCCATACCCTAACCCTAACGCGTACCCTAACCCTAACCCAAAACCTAACCCTAACACGTACGCTAATCCTAACCCGTACCCTAAACCAAACCCTAACCCTAAAACTAACCCTAACCCTAACCCTAACCCTTACCCTACGCCGTACCCTCACCCGTACCCTAACCCGTAGCCTAAGACGTACCCTAACCCTAACCCTAACCCATACGCAACGCCGTACCCTCACCCGTACCCTAACCCGTATCCTAAGCCGTACCCTAACCCTAAACCTAACCCTAACCTCTACCCTACGCCGTACCCTCACCCGTACCCTAACCCCTTCCCAAAGCCTTACCCTAACCCTAACCCTAACCCTCACCCATACCCAATGCCGTAACCTAACCCATATCCTAACCCGTATCCTAAGCCGTACCCTAACCCTAACCAATAACCTACGCAGTACCCTCACCAGTAACCTCACCCGTATCCTAAGCCCTACCCTAACCCTAACCCTAACCCTAACCCTAAACTACCCTTTACTGCTTTTGCCTCCATTAGATTTCCTAAACACTAGTGTTTTAAGGAACAGGTTAAAAAGAAAACCTTATGTGATTTTTTTATAATGTGTTTATTCTTTATCTTATCCTAGTGACTAAAATCTTCTCCATGGCTGAACCCCAAATAATATTCCTTTACGTGCTAAGTGGTATCTAGAGAGTGGGATAGGTTTAATAAATACCCTAATCCTAACGTGTACCCTAAACCTAACCCATACCCTAACCCTAACGCGTACCCTAACCCTAACCAAAACCCTAACCCGAACAAGTATGCTAATCCTAACCCGTACCCTAAACCAATCCCTAACCCTAAAACTAACCCTAACCCTAACCCTAACCCTAACCCATAACCTACGCCGTACCCTCACCCGTACGCTAACCCGTATCCTAAGCCGTACCCTAACCCTAACCCTAACCCTAACCCTAACCGCAACCCTACGCCGTACCCTATCCCATACCCTAAGCGGTACCCTAAACCTAACACTAACCCTAAACCTAACCCTAACCCCTACCCTACGCCGTACCCTCACCCGTAACCTATCCCATACCCTAAGCCGTACCCTAACCCTAACACTAACCCTAACCCTAAACCTAACCCCTACCCTACGCCGTACCCTCAGCCGTACCCTAACCCGTATCCTAAGCCGTACCCTAACCCTAACCCTAACCCTAACCTATACACTACGCCGTACCCTCACCCGTACCCTAACCGTGCCCTAAGCCGTACCCTAACCCTAACCCTAACCCTAACCCTAACCCTAACCCATACCCTACGCCGTACCCTAACCCGTACCCTAACCCGTATTCTAAGCCGTACCCTAACCCTAACCTATACACTACACCATACCCTCACCCGTACCCTAATCTGTACCCTAAGCCGTACCCTAACCCTAACCCTAACCCTAAAGCATACGCTACGCCGTACCCTCACCCGTACCCTAACCCGTATCCTAAGCCGTACCCTAACCCTAACCCTAACCCTAAACTATACCCTACGCCGTAACCTCACCCGTACCCTAACCCGTACCCTAAGCCGTACCCTAACCCTAACCCTAACCCTAACCCTAACCCATACCGTACGCCATACCCTAACACGTACCCTAACCCGTATCCTAAGCCGTACCCTAACCCTAACCAATACCCTACGCAGTATCCTCACCCATACCCTCACCCGTACCCTAAGCCGTACCCTAACCCTAACACTAACCCTAACCCAAACCCTAACCCCTACCCTATGCCATACCCTCACTTGTACCCTATCCCATAACCTAAGCCGTACCATAACCCTAACACTAACCCTAACCCTAACCCATAACCTACGCCGTACCCTCACCCGTACCCTAACCCGTATCCTAAGCCGTACCCTAACCCTAACCCTAACCCTGACCCTAACCCATAACCTACGCCGTACCCTCACCCGTACCCTAACCCGTACCCTAACACGTATCCTAAGCTGTACCCTAACCCTAACCAATACCCTACGCAGTACCCTCACCCGTACCCTCACCCGTACCCTAAGCCATACCCTAACCCTAACCCTAACCCTAACCCTAACCCCTACCCTACGCCGTACCCTCACCCGTACCCTATCCCATATGCTAAGCCGTACCCTAACCCTAACACTAACACTAACCCTAACCCTAACCCTAACCCATACCCTACGCCGTACCCTCACCCATAACCTAATCCGTACCCTAAGCCGTACCCTAACCCTAACCCTAACCTATACACTACGCCGTACCCTCACCCGTTCCCTAACCCGTACCCTAAGCCGTACCCTAACTCTAACCCTAACCCTAACCCTAACCCTTACCCATACCCTGCGCCGTACCCTAACCCATACAATAACCTGTATCCTAAGCCTTAACCTAACCCTAACCAATGACCTACACAGTACCCTCACCCGTACCCTAAGCCATACCCTAACCCTAACCCTAACACTAACCCTAACCCTAAACCCTACCCTATGCCGTACCCTCACCCATACCCTATCCCATACCCTAAGCCGTACCCTAACCCTAACACTAACCCTAACCCTAACCCTAACCCTAAACTACCGTTGACTGCTTTTGCCTCCATTAGATTTCCTTAGCAATAGTGTTTTAAGGAACAGGTTAAAAAGAAAATCCTAATGTGATTTTTTTATAATGTGTTTATTCTTTATCTTATCCTAGTGACTAAAAGCTTCTCCATGGCTGGACCCCAAATAATATTCCTTTACGTGCTAAGTGGTATCTAGAGAGTGGGATAGGTTTAATAAATACCCTAATCCTAACGTGTATCCTAACCCTAACCCATACCCTAACCCTAATGCGTACCCTAACCCTAACCCAAACCCTAACCCTAACACGTACGCTAATCCTAACCCGTACCCTACACCAATCCCTAACCCTAAAACTAACCCTAACCCTAACCCATACGCTACGCCGTACCCTCACCCATACCCTAACCCGTATACTAAGCCGTACCCTAATCCTAAACCTAACCCTAACCTCTACCCTACGCCGTACCCTCACCCGTACCCTAACCCGTACCCAAAGCCTTACCCTAACCCTAACCCTAACCCTCACCCATACCCAACGCCGTAACCTAACCCATATCCTAACCCGTATCCTAAGCCGTACCCTAACCCTAACCAATAACCTACGCAGTACCCTCACCAGTACCCTCACCCGTATCCTAAGCCCTACCCTAACCCTAACCCTAACCCTAACCCTAAACTACCCTTTACTGCTTTTGCCTCCATTAGATTTCCTAAACACTAGTGTTTTAAGGAACAGGTTAAAAAGAAAACCTTATGTGATTTTTTTATAATGTGTTCATTCTTTATCTTATCCTAGTGACTAAAATCTTCTCCATGGCTGAACCCCAAATAATATTCCTTTACGTGCTAAGTGGTATCTAGAGAGTGGGATAGGTTTAATAAATACCCTAATCCTAAAATGTACCCTAAACCTAACCCATACCCTAACCCTAACGCGTACCCTAACCCTAACCAAAACCCTAACCCGAACACGTATGCTAATCCTAACCCGTACCCTAAACCAATCCCTAACCCTAAAACTAACCCTAACCCTAACCCTAACCCTAACCCATAACCTACACCGTACCCTCACCCGTACCCTAACCCGTACCCTAAGCCGTACCCTAACCCTAACCCTAACCCTAAACCATACGCTACGCCGTACCCTCACCCGTACCCTAACCAGTATCCTAAGCCGTACCCTAACCCTAACCCTAACCCTAAACTATACCCTACGCCGTAACCTCACCCGTACCCTAACCCGTACCCTACGCCGTACCCTAACCCTAACCCTAACCCTAACCCTAACCCATACCGTACGCCATACCCTAACACGTACCCTAACCCGTATTCTAAGCCGTACCCTAACCCTAACCAATACCCTATGCAGTATCCTCACCCATACCCTCACCCGTACCCTAAGCCGTACCTAACCCTAACCCTAACCCTAACCCTAACCCTAAACCCTACCATATGCCATACCCTCACCTGTACCCTATCCCATAACCTAAGCCGTACCATAACCCTAACACTAACCCTAACCCTAACCCATAACCTACGCCGTACCCTCACCCGTACCCTAACCCGTATCCTAAGACGTACCGTAACCCTAACCAATACCCTACGCAGTATCCTCACCCATACCCTCACCCATACCCTAAGCCGTACCCTAACCCTAACCCTAACCCTAACCCTAACCCATACCCTATGCCATACCCTCACCTGTACCCTATCCCATAACCTAAGCCGTACCCTAACCCTAACCCTAACCCTAACCCTAACCCATACGCTACGCCGTACCATCACCCGTACCCTAACCCGTATCCTAAGCCGTACCCTAACCCTAACCCTAACCCTAACCCTAACCCTAACCCTAACCCATACCCTACGCCATACCCTAACCCGTACCCTAACCCGTATCCTAAGCCGTATCCTAACCCTAACCAATACCCTACGCAGTACGCTCACCCGTACCCTCACCCGTACCCTAAGCCGTACCCTAACCCCAACCCTAACCCTAACTCTAACCCTAAACCCTACCCTACGCCGTACCCTCAACCGTACCCTATCCCATACGCTAAGCCGTACCCTAACCCTAAGACTAACACTAACCCTAACCCTAACGCTAACCCTAAACCATACCCTATGCCGTACCCTCACCCGTAACCTAACACGTACCCTAAGCCGTACCCTAACCCTAACCAATACCCTACGCAGTATCCTCACCCATACACTCACCCGTACCCTAAGGCGTACCCTAACCCTAACCCTAACCCTAAACCTAACCCTAACCCCTACCCTATGCCATACCCTCACCTGTACCCTATCCCATAACCTAAGCCGTACCATAACCCTAACACTAACCCTAACCCTAACCCATAACCTACGCCGTACCCTCACCCGTACCCTAACCCGTATCCTAAGCCGTACCCTACCCTAACCCTAACCCTAAACCTAACCCATAACCTACGCCGTACCCTCACCCGTACCCTAACACGTACCCTAAGACGTACCGTAACCCTAACCCTAACACTAACCCTAACCCTAACCCACACTCTACGCCGTACCCTAACCCGTACCCTAACACGTATCCTAAGCCGTACCCTAACCCTAACCAATACCGTACGCAGTACCCTCACCCGTACCCTCACCCGTATCCTAAGCCATACCCTAACCATAACCCTAACCCTAACCCTAACCCTAACCCTAAGCCGTACCCTAACCCTAACACTAACCCTAACCCTAACCCTAACCCTAAACTACCCTTGATTGCTTTTGCTCTATTAGATTTCCTAAGCACTAGTGTTTTAAGGAACAGGTTAAAAAGAAAATCCTAATGTGATTTTTTTATAATGTGTTTATTCTTTATCTTATCCTAGTGACTAAAATCTTCTCCATGGCTGGATCCCTAATAATATTCCTTTATGTGCTAAGTGGTATCTAGAGAGTGGGATAGGTTTAATAAATACCCTAATCCTAACGTGTACCCTAACCCTAACCCATACCCTAACCCTAACGCGTACCCTAACCCTAACCCAAAACCTAACCCTAACACGTACGCTAATCCTAACCCGTACCCTAAACCAAACCCTAACCCTAAAACTAACCCTAACCCTAACCCTAACCCTTACCCTACGCCGTACCCTCACCCGTACCCTAACCCGTAGCCTAAGACGTACCCTAACCCTAACCCTAACCCATACGCAACGCCGTACCCTCACCCGTACCCTAACCCGTATCCTAAGCCGTACCCTAACCCTAAACCTAACCCTAACCTCTACCCTACGCCGTACCCTCACCCGTACCCTAACCCCTTCCCAAAGCCTTACCCTAACCCTAACCCTAACCCTCACCCATACCCAACGCCGTAACCTAACCCATATCCTAACCCGTATCCTAAGCCGTACCCTAACCCTAACCAATAACCTACGCAGTACCCTCACCAGTAACCTCACCCGTATCCTAAGCCCTACCCTAACCCTAACCCTAACCCTAACCCTAAACTACCCTTTACTGCTTTTGCCTCCATTAGATATCCTAAACACTAGTGTTTTAAGGAACAGGTTAAAAAGAAAACCTTATGTGATTTTTTTATAATGTGTTTATTCTTTATCTTATCCTAGTGACTAAAATCTTCTCCATGGCTGAACCCCAAATAATATTCCTTTACGTGCTAAGTGGTATCTAGAGAGTGGGATAGGTTTAATAAATACCCTAATCCTAACGTGTACCCTAAACCTAACCCATACCCTAACCCTAACGCGTACCCTAACCCTAACCAAAACCCTAACCCGAACAAGTATGCTAATCCTAACCCGTACCCTAAACCAATCCCTAACCCTAAAACTAACCCTAACCCTAACCCTAACCCTAACCCATAACCTACGCCGTACCCTCACCCGTACGCTAACCCGTATCCTAAGCCGTACCCTAACCCTAACCCTAACCCTAACCCTAACCGCAACCCTACGCCGTACCCTATCCCATACCCTAAGCGGTACCCTAAACCTAACACTAACCCTAAACCTAACCCTAACCCCTACCCTACGCCGTACCCTCACCCGTAACCTATCCCATACCCTAAGCCGTACCCTAACCCTAACACTAACCCTAACCCTAAACCTAACCCCTACCCTACGCCGTACCCTCAGCCGTACCCTAACCCGTATCCTAAGCCGTACCCTAACCCTAACCCTAACCCTAACCTATACACTACGCCGTACCCTCACCCGTACCCTAACCGTGCCCTAAGCCGTACCCTAACCCTAACCCTAACCCTAACCCTAACCCTAACCCATACCCTACGCCGTACCCTAACCCGTACCCTAACCCGTATTCTAAGCCGTACCCTAACCCTAACCTATACACTACACCATACCCTCACCCGTACCCTAACCTGTACCCTAAGCCGTACCCTAACCCTAACCCTAACCCTAAAGCATACGCTACGCCGTACCCTCACCCGTACCCTAACCCGTATCCTAAGCCGTACCCTAACCCTAACCCTAACCCTAAACTATACCCTACGCCGTAACCTCACCCGTACCCTAACCCGTACCCTAAGCCGTACCCTAACCCTAACCCTAACCCTAACCCTAACCCATACCGTACGCCATACCCTAACACGTACCCTAACCCGTATCCTAAGCCGTACCCTAACCCTAACCAATACCCTACGCAGTATCCTCACCCATACCCTCACCCGTACCCTAAGCCGTACCCTAACCCTAACACTAACCCTAACCCAAACCCTAAACCCTACCCTATGCCATACCCTCACTTGTACCCTATCCCATAACCTAAGCCGTACCATAACCCTAACACTAACCCTAACCCTAACCCATAACCTACGCCGTACCCTCACCCGTACCCTAACCCGTATCCTAAGCCGTACCCTAACCCTAACCCTAACCCTGACCCTAACCCATAACCTACGCCGTACCCTCACCCGTACCCTAACCCGTACCCTAACACGTATCCTAAGCCGTACCCTAACCCTAACCCTAACCCTAACCTATACACAACGCCATACCCTCACCCGTACCCTAACCCGTACCCTAAGCCGTACCCTAACCCTAACCCTAACCCTAAAATATACCCTACGCCGTAACCTCACCCATACCCTAACCCGTACCCTAATCCGTACCCTAACCCTAACCCTAACCCTAACCCTAACCCTAACCCTAACCCATAGCGTACACCATACCCTAACACGTACCCTAACCCGTTTCCTAAGCCGTACCCTAACCCTAACCAATACCCTACGCAGTATCCTCACCCATACCCTCACCCGTACCCTAAGCCGTACCCTAACCCTAACCCTAACCCTAAACCTAACCCTAAACCCTACCCTATGCCATACCCTCACCTGTACCCTATCCCATAACCTAAGCCGTACCCTAACACGTACCCTAACACGTACCCTAAGACGTACCGTAACCCTAACCCTAACACTAACCCTAACCCTTACCCACACTCTACGCCGTACCCTAACCCGTACCCTAACACGTATCCTAAGCCGTACCCTAACCCTAACCAATACCCTACGCAGTACCCTCACCCGTACCCTCACCCGTACCCTAAGCCATACCCTAACCCTAACCCTAACCCTAACCCTAACCCCTACCCTACGCCGTACCCTCAACCGTACCCTATCCCATACGCTAAGCTGTACCCTAACCCTAACACTAACACTAACCCTAACCCTAACCCTAACCCATACCCTACGCCGTACCCTCACCCATAACCTAATCCGTACCCTAAGCCGTACCCTAACCCTAACACTAACCCTAACCCAAACCCTAAACCCTACCCTATGCCATACCCTCACTTGTACCCTATCCCATAACCTAAGCCGTACCATAACCCTAACACTAACCCTAACCCTAACCCATAACCTACGCCGTACCCTCACCCGTACCCTAACCCGTATCCTAAGCCGTACCCTAACCCTAACCCTAACCCTGACCCTAACCCATAACCTACGCCGTACCCTCACCCGTACCCTAACCCGTACCCTAACACGTATCCTAAGCCGTACCCTAACCCTAACCCTAACCCTAACCTATACACAACGCCATACCCTCACCCGTACCCTAACCCGTACCCTAAGCCGTACCCTAACCCTAACCCTAACCCTAAAATATACCCTACGCCGTAACCTCACCCATACCCTAACCCGTACCCTAATCCGTACCCTAACCCTAACCCTAACCCTAACCCTAACCCTAACCCTAACCCATAGCGTACACCATACCCTAACACGTACCCTAACCCGTTTCCTAAGCCGTACCCTAACCCTAACCAATACCCTACGCAGTATCCTCACCCATACCCTCACCCGTACCCTAAGCCGTACCCTAACCCTAACCCTAACCCTAAACCTAACCCTAAACCCTACCCTATGCCATACCCTCACCTGTACCCTATCCCATAACCTAAGCCGTACCCTAACACGTACCCTAACACGTACCCTAAGACGTACCGTAACCCTAACCCTAACACTAACCCTAACCCTTACCCACACTCTACGCCGTACCCTAACCCGTACCCTAACACGTATCCTAAGCCGTACCCTAACCCTAACCAATACCCTACGCAGTACCCTCACCCGTACCCTCACCCGTACCCTAAGCCATACCCTAACCCTAACCCTAACCCTAACCCTAACCCCTACCCTACGCCGTACCCTCAACCGTACCCTATCCCATACGCTAAGCTGTACCCTAACCCTAACACTAACACTAACCCTAACCCTAACCCTAACCCATACCCTACGCCGTACCCTCACCCATAACCTAATCCGTACCCTAAGCCGTACCCTAACCCTAACCCTAACCTATACACTACGCCGTACCCTCACCCGTTCCCTAACCCGTACCCGAAGCCGTACCCTAACTCTAACCCTAACCCTAACCCTAACCCTTAACCATACCCTGCGCCGTACCCTAACCCATACAATAACCTGTATCCTAAGCATTAACCTAACCCTAACCAATGACCTACACAGTACCCTCACCCGTACCCTAAGCCATACCCTAACCCTAACCCTAACACTAACCCTAACCCTAAACCCTACCCTATGCCGTACCCTCACCCATACCCTATCCCATACCCTAAGCCGTACCCTAACCCTAACACTAATCCTAACCCTAACCCTAAACTACCCTTGACTGCTTTTGCCTCCATTAGATTTCCTAAGCACTAGTGTTTTAAGGAACAGGTTAAAAAGAAAATCCTAATGTGATTTTTTTATAATGTGTTTATTCTTTATCTTATCCTAGTGACGAAAATCTTCTCCATGGCTGGACCCTAAATAATATTCCTTTACGTGCTAAGTGGTATCTAGAGAGTGGGATAGGTTTAATAAATACCCTAATCCTAACGTGTACCCTAACCCTAACCCATACCCTAACCCTAATGCGTACCCTAACCCTAACCCAAACCCTAACCCTAACAAGTACGCTAATCCTAACCCGTACCCTAAACCAATCCCTAACCCTAAAACTAACCCTAACCCTAACCCTAACCCATACGCTACGCCGTACCCTCACCCATACCCTAACCCGTATCCTAAGCCGTACCCTAATCCTAAACCTAACCCTAACCTCTACCCTACGCCGTACCCTCACCCGTACCCTAACCCGTACCCAAAGCCTTACCCTAACCCTAACCCTAACCCTCACCCATACCCAACGCCGTAACCTAACCCATATCCTAACCCGTATCCTAAGCCGTACCCTAACCCTAACCAATAACCTACGCAGTACCCTCACCAGTACCCTCACCCGTATCCTAAGCCCTACCCTAACCCTAACCCTAAACTACCCTTTACTGCTTTTGCCTCCATTAGATTTCCTAAACACTAGTGTTTTAAAGAACAGGTTAAAAAGAAAACCTTATGTGATTTTTTTTATAATGTGTTTATTCTTTATCTTATCCTAGTGACTAAAATCTTCTCCATGGCTGAACCCCAAATAATATTCCTTTACGTGCTAAGTGGTATCTAGAGAGTGGGATAGGTTTAATAAATACCCTAATCCTAACGTGTACCCTAAACCTAACCCATACCCTAACCCTAACGCGTACCCTAACCCTAACCAAAACCCTAACCCGAACAAGTATGCTAATCCTAACCCTTACCCTAAACCAATCCCTAACCCTAAAACTAACCCTAACCCTAACCCTAACCCTAACCCATAACCTACGCCGTACCCTCACCCGTACCCTAACCCGTACCCTAAGCCGTACCCTAACCCTAAACCTAACCCTAACCCATACGCTACGCCGCACCCTCACCCGTACCCTAACCCGTATCCTAAGCCGTACCCTAACCCTAACCCTAACCCTAACCGCTACCCTACGCCGTACCCTATCCCATACCCTAAGCAGTACCCTAAACCTAACACTGACCCTAAACCTAACCCTAACACCTACCCTACGCCGTACCCTCACCCGTAACCTATCCCATACCCTAAGCCGTACCCTAACCCTAACACTAACCCTAACCCTAAACCTAACCCCTACCCAACGACTTACCCTCACCCGTACCCTATCCCATACCCTAAGCCGTACCCTAACCCTAACCCTAACCCTAACCTATACACTACGCCGTACCCTCACCCGTACCCTAACCCGTACCCTAAGCCGTACCCTAACCCTAACCCTAACCCTAACCCTAATCCTAACCCATACCCTACGCCGTACCATAAACCGTACCCTAACCCGTATTCTAAGCCGTACCCTAACCATAACCAATACCCTACACAGTACCCTCACCCGTACCCTCACCCGTACCCTAAGCCATACCCTAACCCTAACCCTAACCCTAACCTATACACTACGCCATACCCTCACCCGTACCCTAACCCGTACCCTAAGCCGTACCCTAACCCTAACCCTAACCCTAAACTATACCCTACGCCGTAACCTCACCCGTACCCTAACCCGTACCCTAAGCCGTACCCTAACCCTAACCCTAACCCTAACCCTAACCCTAATCCTAACCCTAACCCTCACCCGTACCCTAAGCCATACCCTAACCCTAACCCTAACCCTAACCTATACACTACGCCATACCCTCACCCGTACCCTAACCCGTACCCTAAGCCGTACCCTAACCCGTACCCTAACCCTAAACTATACCCTACGCCGTAACCTCACCCATACCCTAACCCGTACCCTAAGCCGTACCCTAACTCTAACCCTAACCCTAACCCTAACCCATAGCGTACGCCATACCCTAACACGTACCCTAACCCGTATCCTAAGCCGTACCCTAACCCTAACCAATACCCTACGCAGTATCCTCACCCATACCCTCACCCGTACCCTAAGCCGTACCCTAACCCTAACCCTAACCCTAAACCTAACCCTAACCCCTACCCTATGCCATACCCTCACCTGTACCCTATCCCATAACCTAAGCCGTACCCTAACCCGTACCCTAACACGTACCCTAAGACGTACCGTAACCCTAACCCTAACACTAACCCTAACCCTAACCCACACTCTACGCCGTACCCTAACACGTATCCTAAGCCGTACCCTAACCCTAACCAATACCCTACGCAGTACCCTCACCCGTACCCTCACCCGTACCCTATGCCATACCCTAACCCTAACCCTAACCCTAACCCTAACCCCTACCCTACGCCGTACCCTCACCCGTACCCTATCCCATACGCTAAGCCGTACCCTAACCCTAACACTAACACTAACCCTAACCCTAACCCTAACCCCTACCCTACGCCGTACCCTCACCCGTACCCTATCCCATACCCTAAGCCGTACCCTAACCCTAAAACTAACCCTAACCCTAACCCTAACCCTAAACTACCCTTGATTGCTTTTGCCTCTATTAGATTTCCTAAGCACTAGTGTTTTAAGGAACAGGTTAAAAAGAAAATCCTAATGTGATTTTTTTATAATGTGTTTATTCTTTATCTTATCCTAGTGACTAAAATCTTCTCCATGGCTGGATCCCTAATAATATTCCTTTACGTGCTAAGTGGTATCTAGAGAGTGGGATAGGTTTAATAAATACCCTAATCCTAACGAGTACCCTAACCCTAACCCATACCCTAACCCTAACGCGTTCCCTAACCCTAACCCAAATCCTAACCCTAACACGTACGCTAATCCTAAACCGTACCCTAAACCAATCCCTAACCCTAAAACTAACCCTAACCCTAACCCTAACCCTTACCCTACGCCGTACCCTCACCCGTACCCTAACCCGTAGCCTAAGACGTACCCTAACCCTAACCCTAACCCATACGCTACGCCGTACCCTCACCCGTAACCTAACCCGTATCCTAAGCCGTACCCTAACCCTAACCCTAACCCTAACCCTAACCCTAACCCATACCCTACACCATACCCTAACCCGTACCCTAAACCGTATCCTAAGCCATATCCTAACCCTAACCAATACCCTACGCAGTACCCTCACCCGTACCCTCACCCGTACCCTAAGCCGTACCCTAACCCCAACCCTAACCCTCACTCTAACCCTAACCCCTACCCTTCGCCGTACCCTCACCCGTACCCTATCCCATACGCTAAGCCGTACCCTAACCCTAACACTAACACTAACCCTAACCCTAACCCTAACCCATACCCTACGCCGTACCCTCACCCGTAACCTAACCCGTACCCTAAGCCGTACCCTAACCCTAACCCTAACCTATACACTACGCCATACCCTCACCCGTACCCTAACCGGTACCCTAAGCCGTACCCTAACTCTAACCCTAACCCTAACCCTAACCCTTACCCATACCCTGCGCCGTACCCTAACCCATACAATAACCTGTATCCTAAGCCTTAACCTAACCCTAACCAATGACCTACACAGTACCCTCACCCGTACCCTAAGCCATACCCTAACCCTAACCCTAACACTAACCCTAACCCTAAACCCTACCCTATGCCGTACCCTCACCCATACCCTATCCCATACCCTAAGCCGTACCCTAACCCTAACACTAACCCTAACCCTAACCCTAACCCTAAACTACCCTTGACTACTTTTGCCTCCATTAGATTTCCTAAGCACTAGTGTTTTAAGGAACAGGTTAAAAAGAAAATCCTAATGTGATTTTTTTATAATGTGATTATTCTTTATCTTATCCTAGTGATGAAAATATTTTCCATGGCTGGACCCTAAATAATATTCCTTTACGTGCTAAGTGGTATCTAGAGAGTGGGATAGGTTTAATAAATACCCAAATCCTAACGCGTACCCTAACCCTAACCCATACCCTAACCCTAACGCGTACCCTAACCCTAACCCAAACCCTAACCCTAACACGTACGCTAATCCTAACCCGTACCCTAAACCAATCCCTAACCCTAAAACTAACCCTAACCCTAACCCTAACCCTAACCCATACGCTACGCCGTACCCTCACCCATACCCTAACCCGTATCCTAAGCCGTACCCTAACCCTAAACCTAACCCTAACCTCTACCCTACGCCGTACCCTCACCCGTATCCTAACCCGTACCCAAAGCCTTACCCTAACCCTAACCCTAACCCTCACCCATAACCAACGCCGTAACCTAACCCATATCCTAACCCGTATCCTAAGCCGCACCCTAACCCTAACCAATAACCTACGCAGTACCCTCACCAGTAACCTCACCCGTATCCTAAGCCCTACCCTAACCCTAACCCTAACCCTAACCGCTACCCTACGCCGTACCCTATCCCATACCCTAAGCGGTACCCTAAAGCTAACACTAACCCTAACCCTAAACCTAACCCTAAACTACCCTTGATTGCTTTTGCCTCTATTAGATTTCCTAAGCACTAGTGTTTTAAGGAACAGGTTAAAAAGAAAATCCTAATGTGATTTTTTTATAATGTGTTTATTCTTTATCTTATCCTAGTGACTAAAATCTTCTCCATGGCTGGATCCCTAATAATATTCCTTTACGTGCTAAGTGGTATCTAGAGAGTGGGATAGGTTTAATAATTACCCTAATCCTAACGTGTACCCTAACCCTAACCCATACCCTAACCCTAACGCGTACCCTAACCCTAACCCAAATCCTAACCCTAACACGTACGCTAATCCTAACCCGTACCCTAAACCAATCCCTAACCCTAAAACTAACCCTAACCCTAACCCTAACCCTAACCCTTACCCTACGCCGTACCCTCACCCGTACCCTAACCCGTACCCTAAGACGTACCCTAACCCTAACCCTAACCCATACGCTACGCCGTACCCTCACCCGTACCCTAAACCGTATCCTAAGCCGTACCCTAACCCTAACCCTAACCCTAACCCTAACCCTAACCCATACCCTACGCCATACCCTAACCCGTACCCTAACCCGTATCCTAAGCCATATCCTAACTCTAACCAATACCCTACGCAGTACCCTCACCCGTACCCTCACCCGTACCCTAAGCCGTACCCTAACCCCAACCCTAACCCTAACTCTAACCCTAACCCCTACCCTACGCCGTACCCTCACCCGTACCCTATCCCATACGCTAAGCCGTACCCTAACGCTAACACTAACACTAACCCTAACCCTAACCCTAACCCATACCCTACGCCGTACCCTCACCCGTAACCTAACCCGTACCCTAAGCCGTACCCTAACCCTAACCCTAACCTATACACTACGCCGTACCCTCACCCGTACCCTAACCCGTACCCTAAGCCGTACCCTAACTCTAACCCTAACCCTAACCCTAACCCTTAACCATACCCTGCACCGTACCCTAACCCATACAATAACCTGTATCCTAAGCCTTAACCTAACCCTAACCAATGACCTACACAGTACCCTCACCCGTACCCTAAGCCATACCCTAACCCTAACCCTAACACTAACCCTAACCCTAAACCCTACCCTATGCCGTACCCTCACCCATACCCTATCCCATACCCTAAGCCGTACCCTAACCCTAACACTAACCCTAACCCTAACCCTAACCCTAAACTACCCTTGACTGCTTTTGCCTCCATTAGATTTCCTAAGCCCTAGTGTTTTAAGGAACAGGTTAAAAATAAAATCCTAATGTGATTTTTTTATAATGTGATTATTCTTTATCTTATCCTAGTGACGAAAATATTCTCCATGGCTGGACCCTAAATAATATTCCTTTACGTGCTAAGTGGTATCTAGAGAGTGGGATAGGTTTAATAAATACCCTAATCCTAACGCGTACCCTAACCCTAACCCATACCCTAACCCTAACGCGTACCCTAACCCTAACCCAAACCCTAACCCTAACACGTACGCTAATCCTAACCCGAACCCTAAACCAATCCCTAACCCTAAAACTAACCCTAACCCTTACCCTAACCCTAACCCATACGCTACGCCGTACCCTCACCCATACCCTAACCCGTATCCTAAGCCGTACCCTAACCCTAAACCTAACCCTAACCTCTACCCTACGCCGTACCCTCACCCGTACCCTAACCCGTACCCAAAGCCTTACCCTAACCCTAACCCTAACCCTCACCCATACCCAACGCCGTAACCTAACCCATATCCTAACCCGTATCCTAAGCCGTACCCTAACCCTAACCAATAACCTACGCAGTACCCTCACCAGTAACCTCACCCGTATCCTAAGCCCTACCCTAACCCTAACCCTAACCCTAACCCTAAACTACCCTTTACTGCTTTTGCCTCCATTAGATTTCCTAAACACTAGTGTTTTAAGGAACAGGTTAAAAAGAAAACCTTATGTGATTTTTTTATAATGTGTTTATTCTTTATCTTATCCTAGTGACGAAAATCTTCTCCATGGCTGAACCCCAAATAATATTCTTTTACGTGCTAAGTGGTATCTAGAGAGTGGGATAGGTTTAATAAATACCCTAATCCTAACGTGTACCCTAAACCTAACCCATACCCTAACCCTAACGCGTACCCTAACCCTAACCAAAACCCTAACCCGAACAAGTATGCTAATCCTAACCCGTACCCTAAACCAATCCCTAACCCTAAAACTAACCCTAACCCTAACCCTAACCCTAACCCATAACCTACGCCGTACCCTCACCCGTACCCTAACCCGTATCCTAAGCCGTACCCTAACCCTAACCCTAACCCTAACCCTAACCGCTACCCTACGCCGTACCCTATCCCATACCCTAAGCGGTACCCTAAACCTAACACTAACCCTAAACCTAACCCTAACCCCTACCCTACGCCGTATCTTCACCCGTAACCTATCCCATACCCTAAGCCGTACCCTAACCCTAACACTAACCCTAACCCTAAACCTAACCCCTACCCTACGTCGTACCCTCACCCGTAAACTATCCCATACCCTAAGCCGTACCCTAACCCTAACCCTAACCCTAACCTATACACTACGCCATACCCTCACCCGTACCCTAACCGGTACCCTAAGCCGTACCCTAACCCTAACCCTAACCCTAACCTATACACTACGCCGTACCCTCACCCGTACCCTAACCCGTACCCTAAGACGTACCCTAACCCTAACCCTAACCCTAACCCTAACCCTAACACATACCCTACGCCGTACCCTAACCCGTACCCTAACCCGTATTCTAAGCCGTACCCTAAACATAACCAATACCCTACACGGTACCCTCACCCGTACCCTCACCGTACCCTAAGCCATACCCTAACCCTAACCCTAACCCTAACCTATACACTACACCATACCCTCACCCCTACCCTAACCCGTACCCTAAGCCGTACCCTAACCCTAACCCTAACCCTAAACCATACGCTACGCCGTACCCTCACCCGTACCCTAACCCGTATCCTAAGCCGTACCCTAACCCTAACCCTAAACCTAAACTATACCCTACGCCGTAACCTCACCCGTACCCTAACCCGAACCCTAAGCCGTACCCTAACCCTAACCCTAACCCTAACCCTAACCCTAACCCTAACCCATACCGTACGCCATACCCTAACACGTACCCTAACCCGTATCCTAAGCCGTACCCTAACCCTAACCAATACCCTACGCAGTATCCTCACCCATACCCTCACCCGTACCCTAAGCCGTACCCTAACCCTAACCCTAACCTTAACCCTAACCCTAACCCCTACCCTATGCCATACCCTCACCTGTACCCTATCCCATAACCTAAGCCGTACCATAACCCTAACACTAACCCTAACCCTAACCCATAACCTATGCCGTACCCTCACCCGTACCCTAACCCGTATCCTAAGCCGTACCCTAACCCTAACCCTAACACTAACCCTAACCCATAACCTACGCCGTACCCTCACCCGTACCCTAACACGTACCCTAAGACGTACCGTAACCCTAACCCTAACACTAACCCTAACCCTAACCCACACTCTACGCCGTACCCTAACCCGTACCCTAACACGTATTCTAAGCCGTACCCTAACCCTAACCAATACCCTACGCAGTACCCTCACCCGTACCCTCACCCGTACCCTAAGCCATACCCTAACCCTAACCCTAACCCTAACCCTAACCCCTACCCTACGCCGTACCCTCACCCGTACCCTATCCCATACGCTAAGCCGTACCCTAACCCTAACAGTAACACTAACCCTAACCCATAACCTATGCCGTACCCTCACCCGTACCCTAACCCGTATCCTAAGCCGTACCCTAACTCTAACCCTAACCCTAACCCTAACCCTTACCCATACCCTGCGCCGTACCCTAATCAATACAATAACCTGTATCCTAAGCCTTAACCTAACCCTAACCAATGACCTACACAGTACCCTCACCCGTACCCTAAGCCATACCCTAACCCTAACCCTAACACTAACCCTAACCCTAAACCCTACCCTATGCTGTACCCTCACCCATACCCTAACCCATACCCTAAGCCGTACCCTAACCCTAACACTAACCCTAACCCTAACCTTAACCCTAAACTTCCCTTGACTGCTTTTGCCTCCATTAGATTTCCTAAGCACTAGTGTTTTAAGGAACAGGTTAAAAAGAAAATCCTAATGTGATTTTTTTATAATGTGTTTATTCTTTATCTTATCCTAGTGACGAAAATCTTCTCCATGGCTGGACCCTAAATAATATTCCTTTACGTGCTAAGTGGTATCTAGAGAGCGGGATAGGTTTAATAAATACCCTAATCCTAACGTGTACCCTAACCCTAAACCTAACCCTAACCCTAACCCTAACCCTAATCCTAACCCGTACCCTAAACCAATCCCTAACCCTAAAACTAACCCTAACCCTAACCCTAACCCTAACCCATAACCTACGCCGTAACCTCACCCGTACCCTAACCCATACCCTAAGCCGTACCCTAACCCTAACCCTAAACATAACCCATACGCTACGCCGCACCCTCACCCATACCCTAACCCGTATGCTAAGCCGTACCCTAACCCTAACCCTAACCCTAACCGCTACCCTACGCCGTACCCTATCCCATACCCTAAGCGGTACCCTAAACCTAACACTAACCCTAAACCTAACCCTAACCCCTACCCTACGCCGTACCCTCACCGTAACCTATCCCATACCCTAAGCCGTACCCTAACCCTAAAACTAACCCTAACCCTAAACCTAACCCCTACCCTACGCCGTACCCTCACCCGTACCCTATCCCATACCCTAAGCCGTACCCTAACCCTAACCCTAACCCTAACCTATACACTGCGCCGTACCCTCACCCGTACGCTAACCCGTACCCTAAGCCGTACCCTAACCCTAACCCTAACCCTAACCCTAACCCATACCCTACGCCGTACCCTAAACCGTACCCTAACCCGTATTCTAAGCCGTACCCTAACCATAACCAATACCCTACACAGTACCCTCACCCGTACCCTCACCCGTACCCTAAGCCATACCCTAACCCTAACCCTAACCCTAACCTATACACAACGCCATACCCTCACCCGTACCCTAACCCGTACCCTAAGCCGTACCCTAACCCTAACCCTAACCCTAAAATATACCCTACGCCGTAACCTCACCCATACCCTAACCCGTACCCTAATCCGTACCCTAACCCTAACCCTATCCCTAACCCTAACCCTAACCCATAGCGTACGCCATACCCTAACACGTACCCTAACCCGTATCCTAAGCCGTACCCTAACCCTAACCAATACCCTACGCAGTATCCTCACCCATACCCTCACCCGTACCCTAAGCCGTACCCTAACCCTAACCCTAACCCTAAACCTAACCCTAAACCCTACCCTATGCCATACCCTCACCTGTACCCTATCCCATAACCTAAGCCGTACCCTAACCCGTACCCTAACACGTACCCTAAGACGTACCGTAACCCTAACCCTAACACTAACCCTAACCCTTACCCACACTCTACGCCGTACCCTAACCCGTACCCTAACACGTATCCTAAGCCGTACCCTAACCCTAACCAATACCCTACGCAGTACCCTCACCCGTACCCTCACCCGTACCCTAAGCCATACCCTAACCCTAACCCTAACCCTAACCCTAACCCCTACCCTACGCCGTACCCTCAACCGTACCCTATCCCATACACTAAGCTGTACCCTAACCCTAACACTAACACTAACCCTAACCCTAACCCTAACCCATACCCTACGCCGTACCCTCACCCATAACCTAATCCGTACCCTAAGCCGTACCCTAACCCTAACCCTAACCTATACACTACGCCGTACCTGCACCCGTTCCCTAACCCGTACCCTAAGCCGTACCCTAACTCTAACCCTAACCCTAACCCTAACCCTTAACCATACCCTGCGCCGTACCCTAACCCATACAATAAACTGTATCCTAAGCCTTAACCTAACCCTAACCAATGACCTACACAGTACCCTCACCCGTACCCTAAGCCATACCCTAACCCTAACCCTAACACTAACCCTAACCCTAAACCCTACCCTATGCCGTACCCTCACCCATACCCTATCCCATACCCTAAGCCGTACCCTAACCCTAACACTAACCCTAACCCTAACCCTAAACTACCCTTGACTGCTTTTGCCTCCATTAGATTTCCTAAGCACTAGTGTTTTAAGGAACAGGTTAAAAAGAAAATCCTAATGTGATTTTTTTATAATGTGTTTATTCTTTATCTTATCCTAGTGACGAAAATCTTCTCCATGGCTGGACCCTAAATAATATTCCTTTACGTGCTAAGTGGTATCTAGAGAGTGGGATAGGTTTAATAAATACCCTAATCCTAACGTGTACCCTAACCCTAACCCATACCCTAACCCTAATGCGTACCCTAACCCTAACCCAAACCCTAACCCTAACAAGTACGCTAATCCTAACCCGTACCCTAAACCAATCCCTAACCCTAAAACTAACCCTAACCCTAACCCTAACCCATACGCTACGCCGTACCCTCACCCATACCCTAACCCGTATCCTAAGCCGTACCCTAATCCTAAACCTAACCCTAACCTCTACCCTACGCCGTACCCTCACCCGTACCCTAACCCGTACCCAAAACCTTACCCTAACCCTAACCCTAACCCTCACCCATACCCAACGCCGTAACCTAACCCATATCCTAACCCGTATCCTAAGCCGTACCCTAACCCTAACCAATAACCTACGCAGTACCCTCACCATTACCCTCACCCGTATCCTAAGCCCTACCCTAACCCTAACCCTAAACTACCCTTTACTGCTTTTGCCTCCATTAGATTTCCTAAACACTAGTGTTTTAAAGAACAGGTTAAAAAGAAAACCTTATGTGATTTTTTTTATAATGTGTTTATTCTTTATCTTATCCTAGTGACTAAAATCTTCTCCATGGCTGAACCCCAAATAATATTCCTTTACGTGCTAAGTGGTATCTAGAGAGTGGGATAGGTTTAATAAATACCCTAATCCTAACGTGTACCCTAAACCTAACCCATACCCTAACCCTAACGCGTACCCTAACCCTAACCAAAACCCTAACCCGAACAAGTATGCTAATCCTAACCCTTACCCTAAACCAATCCCTAACCCTAAAACTAACCCTAACCCTAACCCTAACCCTAACCCATAACCTACGCCGTACCCTCACCCGTACCCTAACCCGTACCCTAAGCCGTACCCTAACCCTAAACCTAACCCTAACCCATACGCTACGCCGCACCCTCACCCGTACCCTAACCCGTATCCTAAGCCGTACCCTAACCCTAACCCTAACCCTAACCGCTACCCTACGCCGTACCCTATCCCATACCCTAAGCAGTACCCTAAACCTAACACTGACCCTAAACCTAACCCTAACACCTACCCTACGCCGTACCCTCACCCGTAACCTATCCCATACCCTAAGCCGTACCCTAACCCTAACACTAACCCTAACCCTAAACCTAACCCCTACCCAACGACTTACCCTCACCCGTACCCTATCCCATACCCTAAGCCGTACCCTAACCCTAACCCTAACCCTAACCTATACACTACGCCGTACCCTCACCCGTACCCTAACCCGTACCCTAAGCCGTACCCTAACCCTAACCCTAACCCTAACCCTAATCCTAACCCATACCCTACGCCGTACCATAAACCGTACCCTAACCCGTATTCTAAGCCGTACCCTAACCATAACCAATACCCTACACAGTACCCTCACCCGTACCCTCACCCGTACCCTAAGCCATACCCTAACCCTAACCCTAACCCTAACCTATACACTACGCCATACCCTCACCTGTACCCTAACCCGTACCCTAAGCCGTACCCTAACCCTAACCCTAACCCTAAACTATACCCTACGCCGTAACCTCACCCGTACCCTAACCCGTACCCTAAGCCGTACCCTAACCCTAACCCTAACCCTAACCCTAACCCTAATCCTAACCCTAACCCTCACCCGTACCCTAAGCCATACCCTAACCCTAACCCTAACCCTAACCTATACACTACGCCATACCCTCACCCGTACCCTAACCCGTACCCTAAGCCGTACCCTAACCCGTACCCTAACCCTAAACTATACCCTACGCCGTAACCTCACCCATACCCTAACCCGTACCCTAAGCCGTACCCTAACTCTAACCCTAACCCTAACCCTAACCCATAGCGTACGCCATACCCTAACACGTACCCTAACCCGTATCCTAAGCCGTACCCTAACCCTAACCAATACCCTACGCAGTATCCTCACCCATACCCTCACCCGTACCCTAAGCCGTACCCTAACCCTAACCCTAACCCTAAACCTAACCCTAACCCCTACCCTATGCCATACCCTCACCTGTACCCTATCCCATAACCTAAGCCGTACCCTAACCCGTACCCTAACACGTACCCTAAGACGTACCGTAACCCTAACCCTAACACTAACCCTAACCCTAACCCACACTCTACGCCGTACCCTAACACGTATCCTAAGCCGTACCCTAACCCTAACCAATACCCTACGCAGTACCCTCACCCGTACCCTCACCCGTACCCTATGCCATACCCTAACCCTAACCCTAACCCTAACCCTAACCCCTACCCTACGCCGTACCCTCACCCGTACCCTATCCCATACGCTAAGCCGTACCCTAACCCTAACACTAACACTAACCCTAACCCTAACCCTAACCCCTACCCTACGCCGTACCCTCACCCGTACCCTATCCCATACCCTAAGCCGTACCCTAACCCTAAAACTAACCCTAACCCTAACCCTAACCCTAAACTACCCTTGATTGCTTTTGCCTCTATTAGATTTCCTAAGCACTAGTGTTTTAAGGAACAGGTTAAAAAGAAAATCCTAATGTGATTTTTTTATAATGTGTTTATTCTTTATCTTATCCTAGTGACTAAAATCTTCTCCATGGCTGGATCCCTAATAATATTCCTTTACGTGCTAAGTGGTATCTAGAGAGTGGGATAGGTTTAATAAATACCCTAATCCTAACGAGTACCCTAACCCTAACCCTAACGCGTTCCCTAACCCTAACCCAAATCCTAACCCTAACACGTACGCTAATCCTAAACCGTACCCTAAACCAATCCCTAACCCTAAAACTAACCCTAACCCTAACCCTAACCCTAACCCTTACCCTACGCCGTACCCTCACCCGTACCCTAACCCGTAGCCTAAGACGTACCCTAACCCTAACCCTAACCCATACGCTACGCCGTACCCTCACCCGTACCCTAACCCGTATCCTAAGCCGTACCCTAACCCTAACCCTAACCCTAACCCTAACCCTAACCCATACCCTACACCATACCCTAACCCGTACCCTAAACCGTATCCTAAGCCATATCCTAACCCTAACCAATACCCTACGCAGTACCCTCACCCGTACCCTCACCCGTACCCTAAGCCGTACCCTAACCCCAACCCTAACCCTCACTCTAACCCTAACCCCTACCCTTCGCCGTACCCTCACCCGTACCCTATCCCATACGCTAAGCCGTACCCTAACCCTAACACTAACACTAACCCTAACCCTAACCCTAACCCATACCCTACGCCGTACCCTCACCCGTAACCTAACCCGTACCCTAAGCCGTACCCTAACCCTAACCCTAACCTATACACTACGCCATACCCTCACCCGTACCCTAACCGGTACCCTAAGCCGTACCCTAACTCTAACCCTAACCCTAACCCTAACCCTTACCCATACCCTGCGCCGTACCCTAACCCATACAATAACCTGTATCCTAAGCCTTAACCTAACCCTAACCAATGACCTACACAGTACCCTCACCCGTACCCTAAGCCATACCCTAACCCTAACCCTAACACTAACCCTAACCCTAAACCCTACCCTATGCCGTACCCTCACCCATACCCTATCCCATACCCTAAGCCGTACCCTAACCCTAACACTAACCCTAACCCTAACCCTAACCCTAAACTACCCTTGACTACTTTTGCCTCCATTAGATTTCCTAAGCACTAGTGTTTTAAGGAACAGGTTAAAAAGAAAATCCTAATGTGATTTTTTTATAATGTGATTATTCTTTATCTTATCCTAGTGATGAAAATATTCTCCATGGCTGGACCCTAAATAATATTCCTTTACGTGCTAAGTGGTATCTAGAGAGTGGGATAGGTTTAATAAATACCCAAATCCTAACGCGTACCCTAACCCTAACCCATACCCTAACCCTAACGCGTACCCTAACCCTAACCCAAACCCTAACCCTAACACGTACGCTAATCCTAACCCGTACCCTAAACCAATCCCTAACCCTAAAACTAACCCTAACCCTAACCCTAACCCTAACCCATACGCTACGCCGTACCCTCACCCATACCCTAACCCGTATCCTAAGCCGTACCCTAACCCTAAATCTAACCCTAACCTCTACCCTACGCCGTACCCTCACCCGTACCCTAACCCGTACCCAAAGCCTTACCCTAACCCTAACCCTAACCCTCACCCATAACCAACGCCGTAACCTAACCCATATCCTAACCCGTATCCTAAGCCGCACCCTAACCCTAACCAATAACCTACGCAGTACCCTCACCAGTAACCTCACCCGTATCCTAAGCCCTACCCTAACCCTAACCCTAACCCTAACCGCTACCCTACGCCGTACCCTATCCCATACCCTAAGCGGTACCCTAAAGCTAACACTAACCCTAACCCTAAACCTAACCCTAAACTACCCTTGATTGCTTTTGCCTCTATTAGATTTCCTAAGCACTAGTGTTTTAAGGAACAGGTTAAAAAGAAAATCCTAATGTGATTTTTTTATAATGTGTTTATTCTTTATCTTATCCTAGTGACTAAAATCTTCTCCATGGCTGGATCCCTAATAATATTCCTTTACGTGCTAAGTGGTATCTAGAGAGTGGGATAGGTTTAATAATTACCCTAATCCTAACGTGTACCCTAACCCTAACCCATACCCTAACCCTAACGCGTACCCTAACCCTAACCCAAAACCTAACCCTAACACGTACGCTAATCCTAACCCGTACCCTAAACCAATCCCTAACCCTAAAACTAACCCTAACCCTAACCCTAACCCTAACCCTTACCCTACGCCGTACCCTCACCCGTACCCTAACCCGTACCCTAAGACGTACCCTAACCCTAACCCTAACCCATACGCTACGCCGTACCCTCACCCGTACCCTAAACCGTATCCTAAGCCGTACCCTAACCCTAACCCTAACCCTAACCCTAACCCTAACCCATACCCTACGCCATACCCTAACCCGTACCCTAACCCGTATCCTAAGCCATATCCTAACCCTAACCAATACCCTACGCAGTACCCTCACCCGTACCCTCACCCGTACCCTAAGCCGTACCCTAACCCCAACCCTAACCCTAACTCTAACCCTAACCCCTACCCTACGCCGTACCCTCACCCGTACCCTATCCCATACGCTAAGCCGTACCCTAACGCTAACACTAACACTAACCCTAACCCTAACCCTAACCCATACCCTACGCCGTACCCTCACCCGTAACCTAACCCGTACCCTAAGCCGTACCCTAACCCTAACCCTAACCTATACACTACGCCGTACCCTCACCCGTACCCTAATCCGTACCCTAAGCCGTACCCTAACTCTAACCCTAACCCTAACCCTAACCCTTAACCATACCCTGCACCGTACCCTAACCCATACAATAACCTGTATCCTAAGCCTTAACCTAACCCTAACCAATGACCTACACAGTACCCTCACCCGTACCCTAAGCCATACCCTAACCCTAACCCTAACACTAACCCTAACCCTAAACCCTACCCTATGCCGTACCCTCACCCATACCCTATCCCATACCCTAAGCCGTACCCTAACCCTAACACTAACCCTAACCCTAACCCTAACCCTAAACTACCCTTGACTGCTTTTGCCTCCATTAGATTTCCTAAGCACTAGTGTTTTAAGGAACAGGTTAAAAATAATATCCTAATGTGATTTTTTTATAATGTGATTATTCTTTATCTTATCCTAGTGACGAAAATATTCTCCATGGCTGGACCCTAAATAATATTCCTTTACGTGCTAAGTGGTATCTAGAGAGTGGGATAGGTTTAATAAATACCCTAATCCTAACGCGTACCCTAACCCTAACCCATACCCTAACCCTAACGCGTACCCTAACCCTAACCCAAACCCTAACCCTAACACGTACGCTAATCCTAACCCGAACCCTAAACCAATCCCTAACCCTAAAACTAACCCTAACCCTTACCCTAACCCTAACCCATACGCTACGCCGTACCCTCACCCATACCCTAACCCGTATCCTAAGCCGTACCCTAACCCTAAACCTAACCCTAACCTCTACCCTACGCCGTACCCTCACCCGTACCCTAACCCGTACCCAAAGCCTTACCCTAACCCTAACCCTAACCCTCACCCATACCCAACGCCATAACCTAACCCATATCCTAACCCGTATCCTAAGCCGTACCCTAACCCTAACCAATAACCTACGCAGTACCCTCACCAGTAACCTCACCCGTATCCTAAGCCCTACCCTAACCCTAACCCTAACCCTAACCCTAAACTACCCTTTACTGCTTTTGCCTCCATTAGATTTCCTAAACACTAGTGTTTTAAGGAACAGGTTAAAAAGAAAACCTTATGTGATTTTTTTATAATGTGTTTATTCTTTATCTTATCCTAGTGACGAAAATCTTCTCCATGGCTGAACCCCAAATAATATTCCTTTACGTGCTAAGTGGTATCTAGAGAGTGGGATAGGTTTAATAAATACCCTAATCCTAACGTGTACCCTAAACCTAACCCATACCCTAACCCTAACGCGTACCCTAACCCTAACCAAAACCCTAACCCGAACAAGTATGCTAATCCTAACCCGTACCCTAAACCAATCCCTAACCCTAAAACTAACCCTAACCCTAACCCTAACCCTAACCCATAACCTACGCCGTACCCTCACCCGTACCCTAACCCGTATCCTAAGCCGTACCCTAACCCTAACCCTAACCCTAACCGCTACCCTACGCCGTACCCTATCCCATACCCTAAGCGGTACCCTAAACCTAACACTAACCCTAAACCTAACCCTAACCCCTACCCTACGCCGTATCTTCACCCGTAACCTATCCCATACCATAAGCCGTACCCTAACCCTAACACTAACCCTAACCCTAAACCTAACCCCTACCCTACGTCGTACCCTCACCCGTAAACTATCCCATACCCTAAGCCGTACCCTAACCCTAACCCTAACCCTAACCTATACACTACGCCATACCCTCACCCGTACCCTAACCGGTACCCTAAGCCGTACCCTAACCCTAACCCTAACCCTAACCTATACACTACGCCGTACCCTCACCCGTACCCTAACCCGTACCCTAAGACGTACCCTAACCCTAACCCTAACCCTAACCCTAACCATAACACATACCCTACGCCGTACCCTAACCCGTACCCTAACCCGTATTCTAAGCCGTACCCTAAACATAACCAATACACTACACGGTACCCTCACCCGTACCCTCACCCGTAACCTAAGCCATACCCTAACCCTAACCCTAACCCTAACCTATACACTACACCATACCCTCACCCCTACCCTAACCCGTACCCTAAGCCGTACCCTAACCCTAACCCTAACCCTAAACCATACGCTACGCCGTACCCTCACCCGTACCCTAACCCGTATCCTAAGCCGTACCCTAACCCTAACCCTAAACCTAAACTATACCCTACGCCGTAACCTCACCCGTACCCTAACCCGAACCCTAAGCCGTACCCTAACCCTAACCCTAACCCTAACCCTAACCCTAACCCTAACCCATACCGTACGCCATACCCTAACACGTACCCTAACCCGTATCCTAAGCCGTACCCTAACCCTAACCAATACCCTACGCAGTATCCTCACCCATACCCTCACCCGTACCCTAAGCCGTACCCTAACCCTAACCCTAACCTTAACCCTAACCCTAACCCCTACCCTATGCCATACCCTCACCTGTACCCTATCCCATAACCTAAGCCGTACCATAACCCTAACACTAACCCTAACCCTAACCCATAACCTATGCCGTACCCTCACCCGTACCCTAACCCGTATCCTCAGCCGTACCCTAACCCTAACCCTAACACTAACCCTAACCCATAACCTACGCCGTACCCTCACCCGTACCCTAACACGTACCCTAAGACGTACCGTAACCCTAACCCTAACACTAACCCTAACCCTAACCCACACTCTACGCCGTACCCTAACCCGTACCCTAACACGTATTCTAAGCCGTACCCTAACCCTAACCAATACCCTACGCAGTACCCTCACCCGTACCCTCACCCGTACCCTAAGCCATACCCTAACCCTAACCCTAACCCTAACCCTAACCCCTACCCTACGCCGTACCCTCACCCGTACCCTATCCCATACGCTAAGCCGTACCCTAACCCTAACAGTAACACTAACCCTAACCCATAACCTATGCCGTACCCTCACCCGTACCCTAACCCGTATCCTAAGCCGTACCCTAACTCTAACCCTAACCCTAACCCTAACCCTTACCCATACCCTGCGCCGTACCCTAATCAATACAATAACCTGTATCCTAAGCCTTAACCTAACCCTAACCAATGACCTACACAGTACCCTCACCCGTACCCTAAGCCATACCCTAACCCTAACCCTAACACTAACCCTAACCCTAAACCCTACCCTATGCTGTACCCTCACCCATACCCTAACCCATACCCTAAGCCGTACCCTAACCCTAACACTAACCCTAACCCTAACCTTAACCCTAAACTTCCCTTGACTGCTTTTGCCTCCATTAGATTTCCTAAGCACTAGTGTTTTAAGGAACAGGTTAAAAAGAAAATCCTAATGTGATTTTTTTATAATGTGTTTATTCTTTACCTTATCCTAGTGACGAAAATCTTCTCCATGGCTGGACCCTAAATAATATTCCTTTACGTGCTAAGTGGTATCTAGATAGTGGGATAGGTTTAATAAATACCCTAATCCTAACGTGTACCCTAACCCTAACCCATACCCTAACCCTAATGCGTACCCTAACCCTAACCCAAACCCTAACCCTAACACGTACGCTAATCCTAACCCGTACCCTAAACCAATCCCTAACCCTAAAACTAACCCTAACCCTAAACCTAACCCTAACCCATACGCTACGCCGTACCCTCACCCATACCCTAACCCGTATCCTAAGCCGTACCCTAATCCTAAACCTAACCCTAACCTCTACCCTACGCCGTACCCTCACCCGTACCCTAACCCGTACCCAAAGCCTTACCCTAACCCTAACCCTAACCCTCACCCATACCCAACGCCGTAACCTAACCCATATCCTAACCCGTATCCTAAGCCGTACCCTAACCCTAACCAATAACCTACGAAGTACCCTCACCAGTACCCTCACCCGTATCCTAAGCCATACCCTAACCCTAACCCTAACCCTAACCCTAAACTACCCTTTACTGCTTTTGCCTCCATTAGATTTCCTAAACACTAGTGTTTTAAGGAACAGGTTAAAAAGAAAACCTTATGTGATTTTTTTATAATGTGTTTATTCTTTATCTTATCCTAGTGACTAAAATCTTCTCCATGGCTGAACCCCAAATAATATTCCCTTACGTGCTAAGTGGTATCTAGAGAGTGGGATAGGTTTAATAAATACCCTAATCCTAAAGTGTACCCTAAACCTAACCCATACCCTAACCCTAACGCATACCCTAACCCTAACCAAAACCCTAACCCGAACAAGTATGCTAATCCTAACCCGTACCCAAAACCAATCCCTAACCCTAAAACTAACCCTAACCCTAACCCTAACCCTAACCCATAACCTACGCCGTACCCTCACCCGTACCCTAACCCGTATCCTAAGCCGTACCCTAACCCTAACTCTAAACTATACCCTACGCCGTAACCTCACCCGTACCCTAACCCGTACCCTAAGCCGTACCCTAACCCTAACCCTAACCCTAACCCTAACCCTAACCCATACCGTACGCCATACCCTAACACGTACCCTAACCCGTATCCTAAGCCGTACCCTAACCCTAACCAATACCCTACGCAGTATCCTCACCCATACCCTAACCCGTACCCTAAGCCGTACCCTAACCCTAACCCTAACCCTAACCCTAACCCTAACCCCTACCCTATGCCATACCCTCACCTGTACCCTATCCCATAACCTAAGCCGTACCATAACCCTAACACTAACCCTAACCCTAACCCATAGCCTACGCCGTACCCAAACCCGTACCCTAACCCGTATCCTAAGCCGTACCCTAACCCTAACCCTAACCCTAACCCTAACCCATAACCTACGCCGTACCCTCACCCGTACCCTAACACGTACCCTAAGACGTACCGTAACCCTAACCCTAACACTAACCCTAACCCTAACCCACACTCTACGGCGTACCCTAACCCGTACCCTAACACGTATCCTAAGCCGTACCCTAACCCTAACCAATACCCTACGCAGTACCCTCACCCGTACCCTCACCCGTACCCTAAGCCATACCCTAACCCTAACCCTAACCCCTACCCTACGCCGTACCCTCACCCGTACCCTATCCCATACCCTAAGCCGTACCCTAACCCTAACACTAACCCTAACCCTAACCCTAACCCTAAACTACCCTTGATTGCTTTTGCCTCTATTAGATTTCCTAAGCACTAGTGTTTTAAGGAACAGGTTAAAAAGAAAATCCTAATGTGATTTTTTTATAATGTGTTTATTCTTTATCTTATCCTAGTGACTAAAATCTTCTCCATGGCTGGATCCCTAATAATATTCCTTTACGTGCTACGTGGTATCTAGAGAGTGGGATAGGTTTAATAAATACCCTAATCCTAACGTGTACCCTAACCCTAACCCATACGCTAACCCTAACGCGTACCCTAACCCTAACCCAAAACCTAACCCTAACACGTACGCTAATCCTAACCCGTACCCTAAACCAATACCTAACCCTAAAACTAACCCTAACCCTAACCCTAACCCTAACCCTTACCCTACGCCGTACCCTCACCCGTACCCTAACCCGTACCCTAAGACGTACCCTAACCCTAACCCTAACCCCTACCCTACGCCGTACCCTCACCCATACCCTATCCGATACGCTAAGCCGTACCCTAACCCTAACACTAACACTAACCCTAACCCTAACCCTAACCCATACCCTACGCCGTACCCTCACCCATAACCTAATCCATACCCTAAGCCGTACCCTAACCCTAACCCTAACCTATACACTACGCCGTACCCTCACCCGTTCCCTAACCCGTACCCTAAGCCGTACCCTAACTCTAACCCTAACCCTAACCCTAACCCTTACCCATACCCTGCGCCGTACCCTAACCCATACAATAACCTGTATCCTAAGCCTTAACCTAACCCTAACCAATGACCTACACAGTACCCTCACCCGTACCCTAAGCCATACCCTAACCCTAACCCTAACACTAACCCTAACCCCTACCCTTCGCCGTACGCTCACCCGTACCCTATCCCATACCCTAAGCCGTACCCTAACCCTAACACTAACCCTAACCCTAACCCTAACCCTTACCCTACGCCGTACCCTCACCCGTACCCTAACCCGTAGCCTAAGACGTACCCTAACCCTAACCCTAACCCATACGCTACGCCGTACCCTCACCCGTACCCTAACCCGTATCCTAAGCCGTACCCTAACCCTAACCCTAACCCTAACCCTAACCCTAACCCATACCCTACACCATACCCTAACCCGTACCCTAAACCGTATCCTAAGCCATATCCTAACCCTAACCAATACCCTACGCAGTACCCTCACCCGTACCCTCACCCGTACCCTAAGCCGTACCCTAACCCCAACCCTAACCCTCACTCTAACCCTAACCCCTACCCTACACCGTACCCTCACCCGTACCCTATCCCATACGCTAAGCCGTACCCTAACCCTAACACTAACACTAACCCTAACCCTAACCCTAACCCATACCCTACGCCGTACCCTCACCCGTAACCTAACCCGTACCCTAAGCCGTACCCTAACCCTAACCCTAACCTATACACTACGCCATACCCTCACCCGTACCCTAACCGGTACCCTAAGCCGTACCCTAACTCTAACCCTAACCCTAACCCTAACCCTTACCCATACCCTGCGCCGTACCCTAACCCATACAATAACCTGTATCCTAAGCCTTAACCTAACCCTAACCAATGACCTACACAGTACCCTCACCCGTACCCTAAGCCATACCCTAACCCTAACCCTAACACTAACCCTAACCCTAAACCCTACCCTATGCCGTACCCTCACCCATACCCTATCCCATACCCTAAGCCGTACCCTAACCCTAACACTAACCCTAACCCTAACCCTAACCCTAAACTACCCTTGACTACTTTTGCCTCCATTAGATTTCCTAAGCACTAGTGTTTTAAGGAACAGGTTAAAAAGAAAATCCTAATGTGATTTTTTTATAATGTGATTATTCTTTATCTTATCCTAGTGACGAAAATATTCTCCATGGCTGGACCCTAAATAATATTCCTTTACGTGCTAAGTGGTATCTAGAGAGTGGGATAGGTTTAATAAATACCCAAATCCTAACGCGTACCCTAACCCTAACCCATACCCTAACCCTAACGCGTACCCTAACCCTAACCCAAACCCTAACCCTAACACGTACGCTAATCCTAACCCGTACCCTAAACCAATCCCTAACCCTAAAACTAACCCTAACCCTAACCCTAACCCTAACCCATACGCTACGCCGTACCCTCACCCATACCCTAACCCGTATCCTAAGCCGTACCCTAACCCTAAACCTAACCCTAACCTCTACCCTACGCCGTACCCTCACCCATACCCTAACCCGTACCCAAAGCCTTACCCTAACCCTAACCCTAACCCTCACCCATAACCAACGCCGTAACCTAACCCATATCCTAACCCGTATCCTAAGCCGCACCCTAACCCTAACCAATAACCTACGCAGTACCCTCACCAGTAACCTCACCCGTATCCTAAGCCCTACCCTAACCCTAACCCTAACCCTAACCGCTACCCTACGCCGTACCCTATCCCATACCCTAAGCGGTACCCTAAAGCTAACACTAACCCTAACCCTAAACCTAACCCTAAACTACCCTTGATTGCTTTTGCCTCTATTAGATTTCCTAAGCACTAGTGTTTTAAGGAACAGGTTAAAAAGAAAATCCTAATGTGATTTTTTTATAAAGTGTTTATTCTTTATCTTATCCTAGTGACTAAAATCTTCTCCATGGCTGGATCCCTAATAATATTCCTTTACGTGCTAAGTGGTATCTAGAGAGTGGGATAGGTTTAATAAATACCCTAATCCTAACGTGTACCCTAACCCTAACCCATACCCAACCCTAACGCGTACCCTAACCCTAACCCAAAACCTAACCCTAACACGTACGCTAATCCTAAACCGTACCCTAAACCAATCCCTAACCCTAAAACTAACCCTAACCCTAACCCTAACCCTTACCCTACGCCGTACCCTCACCCGTACCCTAACCCGTACCCTAAGACGTACCCTAACCCTAACCCTAACCCATACGCTACGCCGTACCCTCACCCGTACCCTAACCCGTATCCTAAGCCGTACCCTAACCCTAACCCTAACCCTAACCCTAACCCTAACCCATACCCTACGCCATACCCTAACCCGTACCCTAACCCGTATCCTAAGCCATATCCTAACCCTAACCAATACCCTACGCAGTACCCTCACCCGTACCCTCACCCGTACCCTAAGCCGTACCCTAACCCCAACCCTAACCCTAACTCTAACCCTAACCCCTACCCTATGCCGTACCCTCACCCGTACCCTATCCCATACGCTAAGCCGTACCCTAACCCTAACACTAACACTAACCCTAACCCTAACCCTAACCCATACCCTACGCCGTACCCTCACCCGTAACCTAACCCGTACCCTAAGCCGTACCCTAACCCTAACCCTAACCTATACACTACGCCGTACCCTCACCCGTACCCTAACCCGTACCCTAAGCCGTACCCTAACTCTAACCCTAACCCTAACCCTAACCCTTAACCATACCCTGCGCCGTACCCTAACCCATACAATAACCTGTATCCTAAGCCTTAACCTAACCCTAACCAATGACCTACACAGTACCCTCACCCGTACCCTAAGCCATACCCTAACCCTAACCCTAACACTAACCCTAACCCTAAACCCTACCCTATGCCGTACCCTCACCCATACCCTATCCCATACCCTAAGCCGTACCCTAACCCTAACACTAACCCTAACCCTAACCCTAACCCTAAACTACCCTTGACTACTTTTGCCTCCATTAGATTTCCTAAGCACTAGTGTTTTAAGGAACAGGTTAAAAATAAAATCCTAATGTGATTTTTTTATAATGTGATTATTCTTTATCTTATCCTAGTGACGAAAATATTCTCCATGGCTGGACCCTAAATAATATTCCTTTACGTGCTAAGTGGTATCTAGAGAGTGGGATAGGTTTAATAAATACCCTAATCCTAACGCGTACCCTAACCCTAACCCATACCCTAACCCTAACGCGTACCCTAACCCTAACCCAAACCCTAACACTAACACGTACGCTAATCCTAACCCGAACCCAAAACCAATCCCTAACCCTAAAACTAACCCTAACCCTTACCCTAACCCTAACCCATACGCTACGCCGTACCCTCACCCATACCCTTACCCGTATCCTAAGCCGTACCCTAACCCTAAACCTAACCCTAACCTCTACCCTACGCCGTACCCTCACCCGTACCCTAACCCGTACCCAAAGCCTTACCCTAACCCTAACCCTAACCCTCACCCATACCCAACGCCGTAACCTAACCCATATCCTAACCCGTATCCTAAGCCGTACCCTAACCCTAACCAATAACCTACGCAGTACCCTCACCAGTAACCTCACCCGTATCCTAAGCCCTACGCTAACCCTAACCCTAACCCTAACCCTAAACTACCCTTTACTGCTTTTGCCTCCATTAGATTTCCTAAACACTAGTGTTTTAAGGAACAGGTTAAAAAGAAAACCTTATGTGATTTTTTTATAATGTGTTTATTCTTTATCTTATCCTAGTGACTAAAATCTTCTCCATGGCTGAACCCCAAATAATATTCCCTTACGTGCTAAGTGGTATCTAGAGAGTGGGATAGGTTTAATAAATACCCTAATCCTAAAGTGTACCCTAAACCTAACCCATACCCTAACCCTAACGCATACCCTAACCCTAACCAAAACCCTAACCCGAACAAGTATGCTAATCCTAACCCGTACCCAAAACCAATCCCTAACCCTAAAACTAACCCTAACCCTAACCCTAACCCTAACCCATAACCTACGCCGTACCCTCACCCGTACCCTAACCCGTATCCTAAGCCGTACCCTAACCCTAACTCTAAACTATACCCTACGCCGTAACCTCACCCGTACCCTAACCCGTACCCTAAGCCGTACCCTAACCCTAACCCTAACCCTAACCCTAACCCTAACCCATACCGTACGCCATACCCTAACACGTACCCTAACCCGTATCCTAAGCCGTACCCTAACCCTAACCAATACCCTACGCAGTATCCTCACCCATACCCTAACCCGTACCCTAAGCCGTACCCTAACCCTAACCCTAACCCTAACCCTAACCCTAACCCCTACCCTATGCCATACCCTCACCTGTACCCTATCCCATAACCTAAGCCGTACCATAACCCTAACACTAACCCTAACCCTAACCCATAGCCTACGCCGTACCCAAACCCGTACCCTAACCCGTATCCTAAGCCGTACCCTAACCCTAACCCTAACCCTAACCCTAACCCATAACCTACGCCGTACCCTCACCCGTACCCTAACACGTACCCTAAGACGTACCGTAACCCTAACCCTAACACTAACCCTAACCCTAACCCACACTCTACGGCGTACCCTAACCCGTACCCTAACACGTATCCTAAGCCGTACCCTAACCCTAACCAATACCCTACGCAGTACCCTCACCCGTACCCTCACCCGTACCCTAAGCCATACCCTAACCCTAACCCTAACCCCTACCCTACGCCGTACCCTCACCCGTACCCTATCCCATACCCTAAGCCGTACCCTAACCCTAACACTAACCCTAACCCTAACCCTAACCCTAAACTACCCTTGATTGCTTTTGCCTCTATTAGATTTCCTAAGCACTAGTGTTTTAAGGAACAGGTTAAAAAGAAAATCCTAATGTGATTTTTTTATAATGTGTTTATTCTTTATCTTATCCTAGTGACTAAAATCTTCTCCATGGCTGGATCCCTAATAATATTCCTTTACGTGCTACGTGGTATCTAGAGAGTGGGATAGGTTTAATAAATACCCTAATCCTAACGTGTACCCTAACCCTAACCCATACGCTAACCCTAACGCGTACCCTAACCCTAACCCAAAACCTAACCCTAACACGTACGCTAATCCTAACCCGTACCCTAAACCAATACCTAACCCTAAAACTAACCCTAACCCTAACCCTAACCCTAACCCTTACCCTACGCCGTACCCTCACCCGTACCCTAACCCGTACCCTAAGACGTACCCTAACCCTAACCCTAACCCTAACCCTAACCCTAACTCTAATCCTAACCCTAACCCTAACCCTTACCCATACCCTGCGCCGTACCCTAACCCATACAATAACCTGTATCCTAAGCCTTAACCTAACCCTAACCAATGACCTACACAGTACCCTCACCCGTACCCTAAGCCATACCCTAACCCTAACCCTAACACTAACCCTAACCCCTACCCTTCGCCGTACGCTCACCCGTACCCTATCCCATACCCTAAGCCGTACCCTAACCCTAACACTAACCCTAACCCTAACCCTAACCCTTACCCTACGCCGTACCCTCACCCGTACCCTAACCCGTAGCCTAAGACGTACCCTAACCCTAACCCTAACCCATACGCTACGCCGTACCCTCACCCGTACCCTAACCCGTATCCTAAGCCGTACCCTAACCCTAACCCTAACCCTAACCCTAACCCTAACCCATACCCTACACCATACCCTAACCCGTACCCTAAACCGTATCCTAAGCCATATCCTAACCCTAACCAATACCCTACGCAGTACCCTCACCCGTACCCTCACCCGTACCCTAAGCCGTACCCTAACCCCAACCCTAACCCTCACTCTAACCCTAACCCCTACCCTACGCCGTACCCTCACCCGTACCCTATCCCATACGCTAAGCCGTACCCTAACCCTAACACTAACACTAACCCTAACCCTAACCCTAACCCATACCCTACGCCGTACCCTCACCCGTAACCTAACCCGTACCCTAAGCCGTACCCTAACCCTAACCCTAACCTATACACTACGCCATACCCTCACCCGTACCCTAACCGGTACCCTAAGCCGTACCCTAACTCTAACCCTAACCCTAACCCTAACCCTTACCCATACCCTGCGCCGTACCCTAACCCATACAATAACCTGTATCCTAAGCCTTAACCTAACCCTAACCAATGACCTACACAGTACCCTCACCCGTACCCTAAGCCATACCCTAACCCTAACCCTAACACTAACCCTAACCCTAAACCCTACCCTATGCCGTACCCTCACCCATACCCTATCCCATACCCTAAGCCGTACCCTAACCCTAACACTAACCCTAACCCTAACCCTAACCCTAAACTACCCTTGACTACTTTTGCCTCCATTAGATTTCCTAAGCACTAGTGTTTTAAGGAACAGGTTAAAAAGAAAATCCTAATGTGATTTTTTTATAATGTGATTATTCTTTATCTTATCCTAGTGACGAAAATATTCTCCATGGCTGGACCCTAAATAATATTCCTTTACGTGCTAAGTGGTATCTAGAGAGTGGGATAGGTTTAATAAATACCCAAATCCTAACGCGTACCCTAACCCTAACCCATACCCTAACCCTAACGCGTACCCTAACCCTAACCCAAACCCTAACCCTAACACGTACGCTAATCCTAACCCGTACCCTAAACCAATCCCTAACCCTAAAACTAACCCTAACCCTAACCCTAACCCTAACGCATACGCTACGCCGTACCCTCACCCATACCCTAACCCGTATCCTAAGCCGTACCCTAACCCTAAACCTAACCCTAACCTCTACCCTACGCCGTACCCTCACCCATACCCTAACCCGTACCCAAAGCCTTACCCTAACCCTAACCCTAACCCTCACCCATAACCAACGCCGTAACCTAACCCATATCCTAACCCGTATCCTAAGCCGCACCCTAACCCTAACCAATAACCTACGCAGTACCCTCACCAGTAACCTCACCCGTATCCTAAGCCCTACCCTAACCCTAACCCTAACCCTAACCGCTACCCTACGCCGTACCCTATCCCATACCCTAAGCGGTACCCTAAAGCTAACACTAACCCTAACCCTAAACCTAACCCTAAACTACCCTTGATTGCTTTTGCCTCTATTAGATTTCCTAAGCACTAGTGTTTTAAGGAACAGGTTAAAAAGAAAATCCTAATGTGATTTTTTTATAAAGTGTTTATTCTTTATCTTATCCTAGTGACTAAAATCTTCTCCATGGCTGGATCCCTAATAATATTCCTTTACGTGCTAAGTGGTATCTAGAGAGTGGGATAGGTTTAATAAATACCCTAATCCTAACGTGTACCCTAACCCTAAGCCATACCCAACCCTAACGCGTACCCTAACCCTAACCCAAAACCTAACCCTAACACGTACGCTAATCCTAAACCGTACCCTAAACCAATCCCTAACCCTAAAACTAACCCTAACCCTAACCCTAACCCTTACCCTACGCCGTACCCTCACCCGTACCCTAACCCGTACCCTAAGACGTACCCTAACCCTAACCCTAACCCATACGCTACGCCGTACCCTCACCCGTACCCTAACCCGTATCCTAAGCCGTACCCTAACCCTAACCCTAACCCTAACCCTAACCCATACCCTACGCCATACCCTAACCCGTACCCTAACCTGTATCCTAAGCCATATCCTAACCCTAACCAATACCCTACGCAGTACCCTCACCCGTACCCTCACCCGTACCCTAAGCCGTACCCTAACCCCAACCCTAACCCTAACTCTAACCCTAACCCCTACCCTATGCCGTACCCTCACCCGTACCCTATCCCATACGCTAAGCCGTACCCTAACCCTAACACTAACACTAACCCTAACCCTAACCCTAACCCATACCCTACGCCGTACCCTCACCCGTAACCTAACCCGTACCCTAAGCCGTACCCTAACCCTAACCCTAACCTATACACTACGCCGTACCCTCACCCGTACCCTAACCCGTACCCTAAGCCGTACCCTAACTCTAACCCTAACCCTAACCCTAACCCTTAACCATACCCTGCGCCGTACCCTAACCCATACAATAACCTGTATCCTAAGCCTTAACCTAACCCTAACCAATGACCTACACAGTACCCTCACCCGTACCCTAAGCCATACCCTAACCCTAACCCTAACACTAACCCTAACCCTAAACCCTACCCTATGCCGTACCCTCACCCATACCCTATCCCATACCCTAAGCCGTACCCTAACCCTAACACTAACCCTAACCCTAAACCTAACCCTAAACTACCCTTGATTGCTTTTGCCTCTATTAGATTTCCTAAGCACTAGTGTTTTAAGGAACAGGTTAAAAAGAAAATCCTAATGTGATTTTTTTATAAAGTGTTTATTCTTTATCTTATCCTAGTGACTAAAATCTTCTCCATGGCTGAACCCCAAATAATATTCCTTTACGTGCTAAGTGGTATCTAGAGAGTGGGATAGGTTTAATAAATACCCTAATCCTAACGTGTACCCTAAACCTAACCCATACCCTAACCCTAACGCGTACCCTAACCCTAACCAAAACCCTAACCCGAACAAGTATGCTAATCCTAACCCTTACCCTAAACCAATCCCTAACCCTAAAACTAACCCTAACCCTAACCCTAACCCTAACCCATAACCTACGCCGTACCCTCACCCGTACCCTAACCCGTACCCTAAGCCGTACCCTAACCCTAAACCTAACCCTAACCCATACGCTACGCCGCACCCTCACCCGTACCCTAACCCGTATCCTAAGCCGTACCCTAACCCTAACCCTAACCCTAACCGCTACCCTACGCCGTACCCTATCCCATACCCTAAGCAGTACCCTAAACCTAACACTGACCCTAAACCTAACCCTAACACCTACCCTACGCCGTACCCTCACCCGTAACCTATCCCATACCCTAAGCCGTACCCTAACCCTAACACTAACCCTAACCCTAAACCTAACCCCTACCCAACGACTTACCCTCACCCGTACCCTATCCCATACCCTAAGCCGTACCCTAACCCTAACCCTAACCCTAACCTATACACTACGCCGTACCCTCACCCGTACCCTAACCCGTACCCTAAGCCGTACCCTAACCCTAACCCTAACCCTAACCCTAATCCTAACCCATACCCTACGCCGTACCATAAACCGTACCCTAACCCGTATTCTAAGCCGTACCCTAACCATAACCAATACCCTACACAGTACCCTCACCCGTACCCTCACCCGTACCCTAAGCCATACCCTAACCCTAACCCTAACCCTAACCTATACACTACGCCATACCCTCACCTGTACCCTAACCCGTACCCTAAGCCGTACCCTAACCCTAACCCTAACCCTAAACTATACCCTACGCCGTAACCTCACCCGTACCCTAACCCGTACCCTAAGCCGTACCCTAACCCTAACCCTAACCCTAACCCTAACCCTAATCCTAACCCTAACCCTCACCCGTACCCTAAGCCATACCCTAACCCTAACCCTAACCCTAACCTATACACTACGCCATACCCTCACCCGTACCCTAACCCGTACCCTAAGCCGTACCCTAACCCGTACCCTAACCCTAAACTATACCCTACGCCGTAACCTCACCCATACCCTAACCCGTACCCTAAGCCGTACCCTAACTCTAACCCTAACCCTAACCCTAACCCATAGCGTACGCCATACCCTAACACGTACCCTAACCCGTATCCTAAGCCGTACCCTAACCCTAACCAATACCCTACGCAGTATCCTCACCCATACCCTCACCCGTACCCTAAGCCGTACCCTAACCCTAACCCTAACCCTAAACCTAACCCTAACCCCTACCCTATGCCATACCCTCACCTGTACCCTATCCCATAACCTAAGCCGTACCCTAACCCGTACCCTAACACGTACCCTAAGACGTACCGTAACCCTAACCCTAACACTAACCCTAACCCTAACCCACACTCTACGCCGTACCCTAACACGTATCCTAAGCCGTACCCTAACCCTAACCAATACCCTACGCAGTACCCTCACCCGTACCCTCACCCGTACCCTATGCCATACCCTAACCCTAACCCTAACCCTAACCCTAACCCCTACCCTACGCCGTACCCTCACCCGTACCCTATCCCATACGCTAAGCCGTACCCTAACCCTAACACTAACACTAACCCTAACCCTAACCCTAACCCCTACCCTACGCCGTACCCTCACCCGTACCCTATCCCATACCCTAAGCCGTACCCTAACCCTAAAACTAACCCTAACCCTAACCCTAACCCTAAACTACCCTTGATTGCTTTTGCCTCTATTAGATTTCCTAAGCACTAGTGTTTTAAGGAACAGGTTAAAAAGAAAATCCTAATGTGATTTTTTTATAATGTGTTTATTCTTTATCTTATCCTAGTGACTAAAATATTCTCCATGGCTGGATCCCTAATAATATTCCTTTACGTGCTAAGTGGTATCTAGAGAGTGGGATAGGTTTAATAAATACCCTAATCCTAACGAGTACCCTAACCCTAACCCATACCCTAACCCTAACGCGTTCCCTAACCCTAACCCAAATCCTAACCCTAACACGTACGCTAATCCTAAACCGTACCCTAAACCAATCCCTAACCCTAAAACTAACCCTAACCCTAACCCTAACCCTAACCCTTACCCTACGCCGTACCCTCACCCGTACCCTAACCCGTAGCCTAAGACGTACCCTAACCCTAACCCTAACCCATACGCTACGCCGTACCCTCACCCGTACCCTAACCCGTATCCTAAGCCGTACCCTAACCCTAACCCTAACCCTAACCCTAACCCTAACCCATACCCTACACCATACCCTAACCCGTACCCTAAACCGTATCCTAAGCCATATCCTAACCCTAACCAATACCCTACGCAGTACCCTCACCCGTACCCTCACCCGTACCCTAAGCCGTACCCTAACCCCAACCCTAACCCTCACTCTAACCCTAACCCCTACCCTTCGCCGTACCCTCACCCGTACCCTATCCCATACGCTAAGCCGTACCCTAACCCTAACACTAACACTAACCCTAACCCTAACCCTAACCCATACCCTACGCCGTACCCTCACCCGTAACCTAACCCGTACCCTAAGCCGTACCCTAACCCTAACCCTAACCTATACACTACGCCATACCCTCACCCGTACCCTAACCGGTACCCTAAGCCGTACCCTAACTCTAACCCTAACCCTAACCCTAACCCTTACCCATACCCTGCGCCGTACCCTAACCCATACAATAACCTGTATCCTAAGCCTTAACCTAACCCTAACCAATGACCTACACAGTACCCTCACCCGTACCCTAAGCCATACCCTAACCCTAACCCTAACACTAACCCTAACCCTAAACCCTACCCTATGCCGTACCCTCACCCATACCCTATCCCATACCGTAAGCCGTACCCTAACCCTAACACTAACCCTAACCCTAACCCTAACCCTAAACTACCCTTGACTACTTTTGCCTCCATTAGATTTCCTAAGCACTAGTGTTTTAAGGAACAGGTTAAAAAGAAAATCCTAATGTGATTTTTTTATAATGTGATTATTCTTTATCTTATCCTAGTGATGAAAATATTCTCCATGGCTGGACCCTAAATAATATTCCTTTACGTGCTAAGTGGTATCTAGAGAGTGGGATAGGTTTAATAAATACCCAAATCCTAACGCGTACCCTAACCCTAACCCATACCCTAACCCTAACGCGTACCCTAACCCTAACCCAAACCCTAACCCTAACACGTACGCTAATCCTAACCCGTACCCTAAACCAATCCCTAACCCTAAAACTAACCCTAACCCTAACCCTAACCCTAACCCATACGCTACGCCGTACCCTCACCCATACCCTAACCCGTATCCTAAGCCGTACCCTAACCCTAAATCTAACCCTAACCTCTACCCTACGCCGTACCCTCACCCGTACCCTAACCCGTACCCAAAGCCTTACCCTAACCCTAACCCTAACCCTCACCCATAACCAACGCCGTAACCTAACCCATATCCTAACCCGTATCCTAAGCCGCACCCTAACCCTAACCAATAACCTACGCAGTACCCTCACCAGTAACCTCACCCGTATCCTAAGCCCTACCCTAACCCTAACCCTAACCCTAACCCTAAACTACCCTTTACTGCTTTTGCCTCCATTAGATTTCCTAAACACTAGTGTTTTAAGGAACAGGTTAAAAAGAAAACCTTATGTGATTTTTTTATAATGTGTTTATTCTTTATCTTATCCTAGTGACGAAAATCTTCTCCATGGCTGAACCCCAAATAATATTCCTTTACGTGCTAAGTGGTATCTAGAGAGTGGGATAGGTTTAATAAATACCCTAATCCTAACGTGTACCCTAAACCTAACCCATACCCTAACCCTAACGCGTACCCTAACCCTAACCAAAACCCTAACCCGAACAAGTATGCTAATCCTAACCCGTACCCTAAACCAATCCCTAACCCTAAAACTAACCCTAACCCTAACCCTAACCCTAACCCATAACCTACGCCGTACCCTCACCCGTACCCTAACCCGTATCCTAAGCCGTACCCTAACCCTAACCCTAACCCTAACCCTAACCGCTACCCTACGCCGTACCCTATCCCATACCCTAAGCGGTACCCTAAACCTAACACTAACCCTAAACCTAACCCTAACCCCTACCCTACGCCGTATCTTCACCCGTAACCTATCCCATACCCTAAGCCGTACCCTAACCCTAACACTAACCCTAACCCTAAACCTAACCCCTACCCTACGTCGTACCCTCACCCGTAAACTATCCCATACCCTAAGCCGTACCCTAACCCTAACCCTAACCCTAACCTATACACTACGCCATACCCTCACCCGTACCCTAACCGGTACCCTAAGCCGTACCCTAACCCTAACCCTAACCCTAACCTATACACTACGCCGTACCCTCACCCGTACCCTAACCCGTACCCTAAGACGTACCCTAACCCTAACCCTAACCCTAACCCTAACCCTAACACATACCCTACGCCGTACCCTAACCCGTACCCTAACCCGTATTCTAAGCCGTACCCTAAACATAACCAATACACTACACGGTACCCTCACCCGTACCCTCACCCGTAACCTAAGCCATACCCTAACCCTAACCCTAACCCTAACCTATACACTACACCATACCCTCACCCCTACCCTAACCCGTACCCTAAGCCGTACCCTAACCCTAACCCTAACCCTAAACCATACGCTACGCCGTACCCTCACCCGTACCCTAACCCGTATCCTAAGCCGTACCCTAACCCTAACCCTAAACCTAAACTATACCCTACGCCGTAACCTCACCCGTACCCTAACCCGAACCCTAAGCCGTACCCTAACCCTAACCCTAACCCTAACCCTAACCCTAACCCTAACCCTAACCCATACCGTACGCCATACCCTAACACGTACCCTAACCCGTATCCTAAGCCGTACCCTAACCCTAACCAATACCCTACGCAGTATCCTCACCCATACCCTCACCCGTACCCTAAGCCGTACCCTAACCCTAACCCTAACCTTAACCCTAACCCTAACCCCTACCCTATGCCATACCCTCACCTGTACCCTATCCCATAACCTAAGCCGTACCATAACCCTAACACTAACCCTAACCCTAACCCATAACCTATGCCGTACCCTCACCCGTACCCTAACCCGTATCCTAAGCCGTACCCTAACCCTAACCCTAACACTAACCCTAACCCATAACCTACGCCGTACCCTCACCCGTACCCTAACACGTACCCTAAGACGTACCGTAACCCTAACCCTAACACTAACCCTAACCCTAACCCACACTCTACGCCGTACCCTAACCCGTACCCTAACACGTATTCTAAGCCGTACCCTAACCCTAACCAATACCCTACGCAGTACCCTCACCCGTACCCTCACCCGTACCCTAAGCCATACCCTAACCCTAACCCTAACCCTAACCCTAACCCCTACCCTACGCCGTACCCTCACCCGTACCCTATCCCATACGCTAAGCCGTACCCTAACCCTAACAGTAACACTAACCCTAACCCATAACCTATGCCGTACCCTCACCCGTACCCTAACCCGTATCCTAAGCCGTACCCTAACTCTAACCCTAACCCTAACCCTAACCCTTACCCATACCCTGCGCCGTACCCTAATCAATACAATAACCTGTATCCTAAGCCTTAACCTAACCCTAACCAATGACCTACACAGTACCCTCACCCGTACCCTAAGCCATACCCTAACCCTAACCCTAACACTAACCCTAACCCTAAACCCTACCCTATGCTGTACCCTCACCCATACCCTAACCCATACCCTAAGCCGTACCCTAACCCTAACACTAACCCTAACCCTAACCTTAACCCTAAACTTCCCTTGACTGCTTTTGCCTCCATTAGATTTCCTAAGCACTAGTGTTTTAAGGAACAGGTTAAAAAGAAAATCCTAATGTGATTTTTTTATAATGTGTTTATTCTTTACCTTATCCTAGTGACGAAAATCTTCTCCATGGCTGGACCCTAAATAATATTCCTTTACGTGCTAAGTGGTATCTAGATAGTGGGATAGGTTTAATAAATACCCTAATCCTAACGTGTACCCTAACCCTAACCCATACCCTAACCCTAATGCGTACCCTAACCCTAACCCAAACCCTAACCCTAACACGTACGCTAATCCTAACCCGTACCCTAAACCAATCCCTAACCCTAAAACTAACCCTAACCCTAAACCTAACCCTAACCCATACGCTACGCCGTACCCTCACCCATACCCTAACCCGTATCCTAAGCCGTACCCTAATCCTAAACCTAACCCTAACCTCTACCCTACGCCGTACCCTCACCCGTACCCTAACCCGTACCCAAAGCCTTACCCTAACCCTAACCCTAACCCTCACCCATACCCAACGCCGTAACCTAACCCATATCCTAACCCGTATCCTAAGCCGTACCCTAACCCTAACCAATAACCTACGAAGTACCCTCACCAGTACCCTCACCCGTATCCTAAGCCATACCCTAACCCTAACCCTAACCCTAACCCTAAACTACCCTTTACTGCTTTTGCCTCCATTAGATTTCCTAAACACTAGTGTTTTAAGGAACAGGTTAAAAAGAAAACCTTATGTGATTTTTTTATAATGTGTTTATTCTTTATCTTATCCTAGTGACTAAAATCTTCTCCATGGCTGAACCCCAAATAATATTCCCTTACGTGCTAAGTGGTATCTAGAGAGTGGGATAGGTTTAATAAATACCCTAATCCTAAAGTGTACCCTAAACCTAACCCATACCCTAACCCTAACGCATACCCTAACCCTAACCAAAACCCTAACCCGAACAAGTATGCTAATCCTAACCCGTACCCAAAACCAATCCCTAACCCTAAAACTAACCCTAACCCTAACCCTAACCCTAACCCATAACCTACGCCGTACCCTCACCCGTACCCTAACCCGTATCCTAAGCCGTACCCTAACCCTAACTCTAAACTATACCCTACGCCGTAACCTCACCCGTACCCTAACCCGTACCCTAAGCCGTACCCTAACCCTAACCCTAACCCTAACCCTAACCCTAACCCATACCGTACGCCATACCCTAACACGTACCCTAACCCGTATCCTAAGCCGTACCCTAACCCTAACCAATACCCTACGCAGTATCCTCACCCATACCCTAACCCGTACCCTAAGCCGTACCCTAACCCTAACCCTAACCCTAACCCTAACCCTAACCCCTACCCTATGCCATACCCTCACCTGTACCCTATCCCATAACCTAAGCCGTACCATAACCCTAACACTAACCCTAACCCTAACCCATAGCCTACGCCGTACCCAAACCCGTACCCTAACCCGTATCCTAAGCCGTACCCTAACCCTAACCCTAACCCTAACCCTAACCCATAACCTACGCCGTACCCTCACCCGTACCCTAACACGTACCCTAAGACGTACCGTAACCCTAACCCTAACACTAACCCTAACCCTAACCCACACTCTACGGCGTACCCTAACCCGTACCCTAACACGTATCCTAAGCCGTACCCTAACCCTAACCAATACCCTACGCAGTACCCTCACCCGTACCCTCACCCGTACCCTAAGCCATACCCTAACCCTAACCCTAACCCCTACCCTACGCCGTACCCTCACCCGTACCCTATCCCATACCCTAAGCCGTACCCTAACCCTAACACTAACCCTAACCCTAACCCTAACCCTAAACTACCCTTGATTGCTTTTGCCTCTATTAGATTTCCTAAGCACTAGTGTTTTAAGGAACAGGTTAAAAAGAAAATCCTAATGTGATTTTTTTATAATGTGTTTATTCTTTATCTTATCCTAGTGACTAAAATCTTCTCCATGGCTGGATCCCTAATAATATTCCTTTACGTGCTACGTGGTATCTAGAGAGTGGGATAGGTTTAATAAATACCCTAATCCTAACGTGTACCCCAACCCTAACCCATACGCTAACCCTAACGCGTACCCTAACCCTAACCCAAAACCTAACCCTAACACGTACGCTAATCCTAACCCGTACCCTAAACCAATACCTAACCCTAAAACTAACCCTAACCCTAACCCTAACCCTAAACCTTACCCTACGCCGTACCCTCACCCGTACCCTAACCCGTACCCTAAGACGTACCCTAACCCTAACCCTAACCCCTACCCTACGCCGTACCCTCACCCATACCCTATCCGATACGCTAAGCCGTACCCTAACCCTAACACTAACACTAACCCTAACCCTAACCCTAACCCATACCCTACGCCGTACCCTCACCCATAACCTAATCCATACCCTAAGCCGTACCCTAACCCTAACCCTAACCTATACACTACGCCGTACCCTCACCCGTTCCCTAACCCGTACCCTAAGCCGTACCCTAACTCTAACCCTAACCCTAACCCTAACCCTTACCCATACCCTGCGCCGTACCCTAACCCATACAATAACCTGTATCCTAAGCCTTAACCTAACCCTAACCAATGACCTACACAGTACCCTCACCCGTACCCTAAGCCATACCCTAACCCTAACCCTAACACTAACCCTAACCCCTACCCTTCGCCGTACGCTCACCCGTACCCTATCCCATACCCTAAGCCGTACCCTAACCCTAACACTAACCCTAACCCTAACCCTAACCCTTACCCTACGCCGTACCCTCACCCGTACCCTAACCCGTAGCCTAAGACGTACCCTAACCCTAACCCTAACCCATACGCTACGCCGTACCCTCACCCGTACCCTAACCCGTATCCTAAGCCGTACCCTAACCCTAACCCTAACCCTAACCCTAACCCTAACCCATACCCTACACCATACCCTAACCCGTACCCTAAACCGTATCCTAAGCCATATCCTAACCCTAACCAATACCCTACGCAGTACCCTCACCCGTACCCTCACCCGTACCCTAAGCCGTACCCTAACCCCAACCCTAACCCTCACTCTAACCCTAACCCCTACCCTACACCGTACCCTCACCCGTACCCTATCCCATACGCTAAGCCGTACCCTAACCCTAACACTAACACTAACCCTAACCCTAACCCTAACCCATACCCTACGCCGTACCCTCACCCGTAACCTAACCCGTACCCTAAGCCGTACCCTAACCCTAACCCTAACCTATACACTACGCCATACCCTCACCCGTACCCTAACCGGTACCCTAAGCCGTACCCTAACTCTAACCCTAACCCTAACCCTAACCCTTACCCATACCCTGCGCCGTACCCTAACCCATACAATAACCTGTATCCTAAGCCTTAACCTAACCCTAACCAATGACCTACACAGTACCCTCACCCGTACCCTAAGCCATACCCTAACCCTAACCCTAACACTAACCCTAACCCTAAACCCTACCCTATGCCGTACCCTCACCCATACCCTATCCCATACCCTAAGCCGTACCCTAACCCTAACACTAACCCTAACCCTAACCCTAACCCTAAACTACCCTTGACTACTTTTGCCTCCATTAGATTTCCTAAGCACTAGTGTTTTAAGGAACAGGTTAAAAAGAAAATCCTAATGTGATTTTTTTATAATGTGATTATTCTTTATCTTATCCTAGTGACGAAAATATTCTCCATGGCTGGACCCTAAATAATATTCCTTTACGTGCTAAGTGGTATCTAGAGAGTGGGATAGGTTTAATAAATACCCAAATCCTAACGCGTACCCTAACCCTAACCCATACCCTAACCCTAACGCGTACCCTAACCCTAACCCAAACCCTAACCCTAACACGTACGCTAATCCTAACCCGTACCCTAAACCAATCCCTAACCCTAAAACTAACCCTAACCCTAACCCTAACCCTAACCCATACGCTACGCCGTACCCTCACCCATACCCTAACCCGTATCCTAAGCCGTACCCTAACCCTAAACCTAACCCTAACCTCTACCCTACGCCGTACCCTCACCCATACCCTAACCCGTACCCAAAGCCTTACCCTAACCCTAACCCTAACCCTCACCCATAACCAACGCCGTAACCTAACCCATATCCTAACCCGTATCCTAAGCCGCACCCTAACCCTAACCAATAACCTACGCAGTACCCTCACCAGTAACCTCACCCGTATCCTAAGCCCTACCCTAACCCTAACCCTAACCCTAACCGCTACCCTACGCCGTACCCTATCCCATACCCTAAGCGGTACCCTAAAGCTAACACTAACCCTAACCCTAAACCTAACCCTAAACTACCCTTGATTGCTTTTGCCTCTATTAGATTTCCTAAGCACTAGTGTTTTAAGGAACAGGTTAAAAAGAAAATCCTAATGTGATTTTTTTATAAAGTGTTTATTCTTTATCTTATCCTAGTGACTAAAATCTTCTCCATGGCTGGATCCCTAATAATATTCCTTTACGTGCTAAGTGGTATCTAGAGAGTGGGATAGGTTTAATAAATACCCTAATCCTAACGTGTACCCTAACCCTAACCCATACCCAACCCTAACGCGTACCCTAACCCTAACCCAAAACCTAACCCTAACACGTACGCTAATCCTAAACCGTACCCTAAACCAATCCCTAACCCTAAAACTAACCCTAACCCTAACCCTAACCCTTACCCTACGCCGTACCCTCACCCGTACCCTAACCCGTACCCTAACCCTAACCCTAACCCATACGCTACGCCGTACCCTCACCCGTACCCTAACCCGTATCCTAAGCCGTACCCTAACCCTAACCCTAACCCTAACCCTAACCCATACCCTACGCCATACCCTAACCCGTACCCTAACCTGTATCCTAAGCCATATCCTAACCCTAACCAATACCCTACGCAGTACCCTCACCCGTACCCTCACCCGTACCCTAAGCCGTACCCTAACCCCAACCCTAACCCTAACTCTAACCCTAACCCCTACCCTATGCCGTACCCTCACCCGTACCCTATCCCATACGCTAAGCCGTACCCTAACCCTAACACTAACACTAACCCTAACCCTAACCCTAACCCATACCCTACGCCGTACCCTCACCCGTAACCTAACCCGTACCCTAAGCCGTACCCTAACCCTAACCCTAACCTATACACTACGCCGTACCCTCACCCGTACCCTAACCCGTACCCTAAGCCGTACCCTAACTCTAACCCTAACCCTAACCCTAACCCTTAACCATACCCTGCGCCGTACCCTAACCCATACAATAACCTGTATCCTAAGCCTTAACCTAACCCTAACCAATGACCTACACAGTACCCTCACCCGTACCCTAAGCCATACCCTAACCCTAACCCTAACACTAACCCTAACCCTAAACCCTACCCTATGCCGTACCCTCACCCATACCCTATCCCATACCCTAAGCCGTACCCTAACCCTAACACTAACCCTAACCCTAACCCTAACCCTAAACTACCCTTGACTGCTTTTGCCTCCATTAGATTTCCTAAGCACTAGTGTTTTAAGGAACAGGTTAAAAATAAAATCCTAATGTGATTTTTTTATAATGTGATTATTCTTTATCTTATCCTAGTGACGAAAATATTCTCCATGGCTGGACCCTAAATAATATTCCTTTACGTGCTAAGTGGTATCTAGAGAGTGGGATAGGTTTAATAAATACCCTAATCCTAACGCGTACCCTAACCCTAACCCATACCCTAACCCTAACGCGTACCCTAACCCTAACCCAAACCCTAACACTAACACGTACGCTAATCCTAACCCGAACCCAAAACCAATCCCTAACCCTAAAACTAACCCTAACCCTTACCCTAACCCTAACCCATACGCTACGCCGTACCCTCACCCATACCCTTACCCGTATCCTAAGCCGTACCCTAACCCTAAACCTAACCCTAACCTCTACCCTACGCCGTACCCTCACCCGTACCCTAACCCGTACCCAAAGCCTTACCCTAACCCTAACCCTAACCCTCACCCATACCCAACGCCGTAACCTAACCCATATCCTAACCCGTATCCTAAGCCGTACCCTAACCCTAACCAATAACCTACGCAGTACCCTCACCAGTAACCTCACCCGTATCCTAAGCCCTACGCTAACCCTAACCCTAACCCTAACCCTAAACTACCCTTTACTGCTTTTGCCTCCATTAGATTTCCTAAACACTAGTGTTTTAAGGAACAGGTTAAAAAGAAAACCTTATGTGATTTTTTTATAATGTGTTTATTCTTTATCTTATCCTAGTGACGAAAATCTTCTCCATGGCTGAACCCCAAATAATATTCCTTTACGTGCTAAGTGGTATCTAGAGAGTGGGATAGGTTTAATAAATACCCTAATCCTAACGTGTACCCTAAACCTAACCCATACCCTAACCCTAACGCGTACCCTAACCCTAACCAAAACCCTAACCCGAACAAGTATGCTAATCCTAACCCGTACCCTAAACCAATCCCTAACCCTAAAACTAACCCTAACCCTATCCCTAACCCTAACCCATAACCTACGCCGTACCCTCACCCGTACCCTAACCCGTATCCTAAGCCGTACCCTAACCCTAACCCTAACCCTAACCCTAACCGCTACCCTACGCCGTACCCTATCCCATACCCTAAGCGGTACCCTAAACCTAACACTAACCCTAAACCTAACCCTAACCCCTACCCTACGCCGTATCTTCACCCGTAACCTATCCCATACCCTAAGCCGTACCCTAACCCTAACACTAACCCTAACCCTAAACCTAACCCCTACCCTACGTCGTACCCTCACCCGTAAACTATCCCATACCCTAAGCCGTACCCTAACCCTAACCCTAACCCTAACCTATACACTACGCCATACCCTCACCCGTACCCTAACCGGTACCCTAAGCCGTACCCTAACCCTAACCCTAACCCTAACCTATACACTACGCCGTACCCTCACCCGTACCCTAACCCGTACCCTAAGACGTACCCTAACCCTAACCCTAACCCTAACCCTAACCCTAACACATACCCTACGCCGTACCCTAACCCGTACCCTAACCCGTATTCTAAGCCGTACCCTAAACATAACCAATACACTACACAGTACCCTCACCCGTACCCTCACCCGTACCCTAAGCCATACCCTAACCCTAACCCTAACCCTAACCTATACACTACACCATACCCTCACCCCTACCCTAACCCGTACCCTAAGCCGTACCCTAACCCTAACCCTAACCCTAAACCATACGCTACGCCGTACCCTCACCCGTACCCTAACCCGTATCCTAAGCCGTACCCTAACCCTAACCCTAAACCTAAACTATACCCTACGCCGTAACCTCACCCGTACCCTAACCCGAACCCTAAGCCGTACCCTAACCCTAACCCTAACCCTAACCCTAACCCTAACCCTAACCCATACCATACGCCATACCCTAACACGTACCCTAACCCGTATCCTAAGCCGTACCCTAACCCTAACCAATACCCTACGCAGTATCCTCACCCATACCCTCACCCGTACCCTAAGCCGTACCCTAACCCTAACCCTAACCTTAACCCTAACCCTAACCCCTACCCTATGCCATACCCTCACCTGTACCCTATCCCATAACCTAAGCCGTACCATAACCCTAACACTAAACCTAACCCTAACCCATAACCTATGCCGTACCCTCACCCGTACCCTAACCCGTATCCTAAGCCGTACCCTAACCCTAACCCTAACCCTAACCCTAACCCATAACCTACGCCGTACCCTCACCCGTACCCTAACACGTACCCTAAGACGTACCGTAACCCTAACCCTAACACTAACCCTAACCCTAACCCACACTCTACGCCGTACCCTAACCCGTACCCTAACACGTATTCTAAGCCGTACCCTAACCCTAACCAATACCCTACGCAGTACCCACACCCGTACCCTCACCCGTACCCTAAGCCATACCCTAACCCTAACCCTAACCCTAACCCTAACCCCTACCCTATGCCGTACCCTCACCCGTACCCTATCCCATACGCTAAGCCGTACCCTAACCCTAACAGTAACACTAACCCTAACCCATAACCTATGCCGTACCCTCACCCGTACCCTAACCCGTATCCTAAGCCGTACCCTAACTCTAACCCTAACCCTAAACCTAACCCTTACCCATACCCTGCGCCGTACCCTAATCAATACAATAACCTGTATCCTAAGCCTTAACCTAACCCTAACCAATGACCTACACAGTACCCTCACCCGTACCCTAAGCCATACCCTAACCCTAACCCTAACACTAACCCTAACCCTAAACCCTACCCTATGCTGTACCCTCACCCATACCCTAACCCATACCCTAAGCCGTACCCTAACCCTAACACTAACCCTAACCCTAACCTTAACCCTAAACTTCCCTTGACTGCTTTTGCCTCCATTAGATTTCCTAAGCACTAGTGTTTTAAGGAACAGGTTAAAAAGAAAATCCTAATGTGATTTTTTTATAATGTGTTTATTCTTTATCTTATCCTAGTGACGAAAATCTTCTCCATGGCTGGACCCTAAATAATATTCCTTTACGTGCTAAGTGGTATCTAGATAGTGGGATAGGTTTAATAAATACCCTAATCCTAACGTGTACCCTAACCCTAACCCATACCCTAACCCTAATGCGTACCCTAACCCTAACCCAAACCCTAACCCTAACACGTACGCTAATCCTAACCCGTACCCTAAACCAATCCCTAACCCTAAAACTAACCCTAACCCTAACCCTAAACTACCCTTTACTGCTTTTGCCTCCATTAGATTTCCTAAACACTAGTGTTTTAAGGAACAGGTTAAAAAGAAAACCTTATGTGATTTTTTTATAATGTGTTTATTCTTTATCTTATCCTAGTGACTAAAATCTTCTCCATGGCTGAACCCCAAATAATATTCCCTTACGTGCTAAGTGGTATCTAGAGAGTGGGATAGGTTTAATAAATACCCTAATCCTAAAGTGTACCCTAAACCTAACCCATACCCTAACCCTAACGCATACCCTAACCCTAACCAAAACCCTAACCCGAACAAGTATGCTAATCCTAACCCGTACCCAAAACCAATCCCTAACCCTAAAACTAACCCTAACCCTAACCCTAACCCTAACCCATAACCTACGCCGTACCCTCACCCGTACCCTAACCCGTATCCTAAGCCGTACTCTAACCCTAACTCTAAACTATACCCTACGCCGTAACCTCACCCGTACCCTAACCCGTACCCTAAGCCGTACCCTAACCCTAACCCTAACCCTAACCCTAACCCTAACCCCTACGCTATGCCATACCCTCACCTGTTCCCTATCCCATAACCTAAGCCGTACCATAACCCTAACACTAACCCTAACCCTAACCCATAGCCTACGCCGTACCCAAACCCGTACCCTAACCCGTATACTAAGCCGTACCCTAACCCTAACCCTAACCCTAACCCTAACCCATAACCTACGCCGTACCCTCACCCGTACCCTAACACGTACCCTAAGACGTACCGTAACCCTAACCCTAACACTAACCCTAACCCTAACCCACACTCTACGGCGTACCCTAACCCGTACCCTAACACGTATCCTAAGCCGTACCCTAACCCTAACCAATACCCTACGCAGTACCCTCACCCGTACCCTCACCCGTACCCTAAGCCATACCCTAACCCTAACCCTAACCCCTACCCTACGCCGTACCCTCACCCGTACCCTATCCCATACCCTAAGCCGTACCCTAACCCTAACACTAACCCTAACCCTAACCCTAACCCTAAACTACCCTTGATTGCTTTTGCCTCTATTAGATTTCCTAAGCACTAGTGTTTTAAGGAACAGGTTAAAAAGAAAATCCTAATGTGATTTTTTTATAATGTGTTTATTCTTTATCTTATCCTAGTGACTAAAATTTTCTCCATGGCTGGATCCCTAATAATATTCCTTTACGTGCTAAGTGGTATCTAGAGAGGGGGATAGGTTTAATAAATACCCTAATCCTAACGTGTACCCTAACCCTAACCCATACGCTAACCCTAACGCGTACCCTAACCCTAACCCAAAACCTAACCCTAACACGTACGCTAATCCTAACCCGTACCCTAAACCAATACCTAACCCTAAAACTAACCCTAACCCTAACCCTAACCCTAACCCTTACCCTACGCCGTACCCTCACCCGTACCCTAACCCGTACCCTAAGACGTACCCTAACCCTAACCCTAACCCCTACCCTACGCCGTACCCTCACCCGTACCCTATCCGATACGCTAAGCCGTACCCTAACCCTAACACTAACACTAACCCTAACCCTAACCCTAACCCATACCCTACGCCGTACCCTCACCCATAACCTAATCCGTACCCTAAGCCGTACCCTAACCCTAACCCTAACCTATACACTACGCCGTACCCTCACCCGTTCCCTAACCCGTACCCTAAGCCGTACCCTAACTCTAACCCTAACCCTAACCCTAACCCTTACCCATACCCTGCGCCGTACCCTAACCCATACAATAACCTGTATCCTAAGCCTTAACCTAACCCTAACCAATGACCTACACAGTACCCTCACCCGTACCCTAAGCCATACCCTAACCCTAACCCTAACACTAACCCTAACCCCTACCCTTCGCCGTACGCTCACCCGTACCCTATCCCATACCCTAAGCCGTACCCTAACCCTAACACTAACCCTAACCCTAACCCTAACCCTTACCCTACGCCGTACCCTCACCCGTACCCTAACCCGTAGCCTAAGACGTACCCTAACCCTAACCCTAACCCATACGCTACGCCGTACCCTCACCCGTACCCTAACCCGTATCCTAAGCCGTACCCTAACCCTAACCCTAACCCTAACCCTAACCCTAACCCATACCCTACACCATACCCTAACCCGTACCCTAAACCGTATCCTAAGCCATATCCTAACCCTAACCAATACCCTACGCAGTACCCTCACCCGTACCCTCACCCGTACCCTAAGCCGTACCCTAACCCCAACCCTAACCCTCACTCTAACCCTAACCCCTACCCTACGCCGTACCCTCACCCGTACCCTATCCCATACGCTAAGCCGTACCCTAACCCTAACACTAACACTAACCCTAACCCTAACCCTAACCCATACCCTACGCCGTACCCTCACACGTAACCTAACCCGTACCCTAAGCCGTACCCTAACCCTAACCCTAACCTATACACTACGCCATACCCTCACCCGTACCCTAACCGGTACCCTAAGCCGTACCCTAACTCTAACCCTAACCCTAACCCTAACCCTTACCCATACCCTGCGCCGTACCCTAACCCATACAATAACCTGTATCCTAAGCCTTAACCTAACCCTAACCAATGACCTACACAGTACCCTCACCCGTACCCTAAGCCATACCCTAACCCTAACCCTAACACTAACCCTAACCCTAAACCCTACCCTATGCCGTACCCTCACCCATACCCTATCCCATACCCTAAGCCGTACCCTAACCCTAACACTAACCCTAACCCTAACCCTAACACTAAACTACCCTTGACTACTTTTGCCTCCATTAGATTTCCTAAGCACTAGTGTTTTAAGGAACAGGTTAAAAAGAAAATCCTAATGTGATTTTTTTATAATGTGATTATTCTTTATCTTATCCTAGTGACGAAAATATTCTCCATGGCTGGACCCTAAATAATATTCCTTTACGTGCTAAGTGGTATCTAGAGAGTGGGATAGGTTTAATAAATACCCAAATCCTAACGCGTACCCTAACCCTAACCCATACCCTAACCCTAACGCGTACCCTAACCCTAACCCAAACCCTAACCCTAACACGTACGCTAATCCTAACCCGTACCCTAAACCAATCCCTAACCCTAAAACTAACCCTAACCCTAACCCTAACCCTAACCCATACGCTACGCCGTACCCTCACCCATACCCTAACCCGTATCCTAAGCCGTACCCTAACCCTAAACCTAACCCTAACCTCTACCCTACGCCGTACCCTCACCCGTACCCTAACCCGTACCCAAAGCCTTACCCTAACCCTAACCCTAACCCTCACCCATAACCAACGCCGTAACCTAACCCATATCCTAACCCGTATCCTAAGCCGCACCCTAACCCTAACCAATAACCTACGCAGTACCCTCACCAGTAACCTCACCCGTATCCTAAGCCCTACCCTAACCCTAACCCTAACCCTAACCGCTACCCTACGCCGTACCCTATCCCATACCCTAAGCGGTACCCTAAAGCTAACACTAACCCTAACCCTAAACCTAACCCTAAACTACCCTTGATTGCTTTTGCCTCTATTAGATTTCCTAAGCACTAGTGTTTTAAGGAACAGGTTAAAAAGAAAATCCTAATGTGATTTTTTTATAATGTGTTTATTCTTTATCTTATCCTAGTGACTAAAATCTTCTCCATGGCTGGATCCCTAATAATATTCCTTTACGTGCTAAGTGGTATCTAGAGAGTGGGATAGGTTTAATAAATACCCTAATCCTAACGTGTACCCTAACCCTAACCCATACCCTAACCCTAACGCGTACCCTAACCCTAACCCAAAACCTAACCCTAACACGTACGCTAATCCTAACCCGTACCCTAAACCAATCCCTAACCCTAAAACTAACCCTAACCCTAACCCTAACCCTAACCCTTACCCTACGCCGTACCCTCACCCGTACCCTAACCCGTACCCTAAGACGTACCCTAAACCTAACCCTAACCCATACGCTACGCCGTACCCTCACCCGTACCCTAACCCGTATCCTAAGCCGTACCCTAACCCTAACCCTAACCCTAACCCTAACCCTAACCCATACCCTACGCCATACCCTAACCCGTACCCTAACCCGTATCCTAAGCCATATCCTAACCCTAACCAATACCCTACGCAGTACCCTCACCCGTTCCCTCACCCGTACCCTAAGCCGTACCCTAACCCCAACCCTAACCCTAACTCTAACCCTAACCTCTACCCTATGCCGTACCCTCACCCGTACCCTATCCCATACGCTAAGCCGTACCCTAACGCTAACACTAACACTAACCCTAACCCTAACCCTAACCCATACCCTACGCCGTACCCTCACCCATAACCTAATCCGTACCCTAAGCCGTACCCTAACCCTAACCCTAACCTATACACTACGCCGTACCCTCACCCGTACCCTAACCCGTACCCTAAGCCGTACCCTAACTCTAACCCTAACCCTAACCCTAACCCTTAACCATACCCTGCGCCGTACCCTAACCCATACAATAACCTGTATCCTAAGCCTTAACCTAACCCTAACCAATGACCTACACAGTACCCTCACCCGTACCCTAAGCCATACCCTAACCCTAACCCTAACACTAACCCTAACCCTAAACCCTACCCTATGCCGTACCCTCACCCATACCCTATCCCATACCCTAAGCCGTACCCTAACCCTAACACTAACCCTAACCCTAACCCTAACCCTAAACTACCCTTGACTGCTTTTGCCTCCATTAGATTTCCTAAGCACTAGTGTTTTAAGGAACAGGTTAAAAAGAAAATCCTAATGTGATTTTTTTATAATGTGATTATTCTTTATCTTATCCTAGTGACGAAAATATTCTCCATGGCTGGACCCTAAATAATATTCCTTTACGTGCTAAGTGGTATCTAGAGAGTGGGATAGGTTTAATAAATACCCTAATCCTAACGCGTACCCTAACCCTAACCCATACCCTAACCCTAACGCGTACCCTAACCCTAACCCAAACCCTAACCCTAACACGTACGCTAATCCTAACCCGAACCCTAAACCAATCCCTAACCCTAAAACTAACCCTAACCCTTACCCTAACCCTAACCCATACGCTACGCCGTACCCTCACCCATACCCTAACCCGTATCCTAAGCCGTACCCTAACCCTAAACCTAACCCTAACCTCTACCCTACGCCGTACCCTCACCCGTACCCTAACCCGTACCCAAAGCCTTACCCTAACCCTAACCCTAACCCTCACCCATACCCAATGCCGTAACCTAACCCATATCCTAACCCGTATCCTAAGCCGTACCCTAACCCTAACCAATAACCTACGCAGTACCCTCACCAGTAACCTCACCCGTATCCTAAGCCCTACCCTAACCCTAACCCTAACCCTAACCCTAAACTACCCTTTACTGCTTTTGCCTCCATTAGATTTCCTAAACACTAGTGTTTTAAGGAACAGGTTAAAAAGAAAACCTTATGTGATTTTTTTATAATGTGTTTATTCTTTATCTTATCCTAGTGACGAAAATCTTCTCCATGGCTGAACCCCAAATAATATTCCTTTACGTGCTAAGTGGTATCTAGAGAGTGGGATAGGTTTAATAAATACCCTAATCCTAACGTGTACCCTAAACCTAACCCATACCCTAACCCTAACGCGTACCCTAACCCTAACCAAAACCCTAACCCGAACAAGTATGCTAATCCTAACCCGTACCCTAAACCAATCCCTAACCCTAAAACTAACCCTAACCCTATCCCTAACCCTAACCCATAACCTACGCCGTACCCTCACCCGTACCCTAACCCGTATCCTAAGCCGTACCCTAACCCTAACCCTAACCCTAACCCTAACCGCTACCCTACGCCGTACCCTATCCCATACCCTAAGCGGTACCCTAAACCTAACACTAACCCTAAACCTAACCCTAACCCCTACCCTACGCCGTATCTTCACCCGTAACCTATCCCATACCCTAAGCCGTACCCTAACCCTAACACTAACCCTAACCCTAAACCTAACCCCTACCCTACATCGTACCCTCACCCGTAAACTATCCCATACCCTAAGCCGTACCCTAACCCTAACCCTAACCCTAACCTATACACTACGCCATACCCTCACCCGTACCCTAACCGGTACCCTAAGCCGTACCCTGACCCTAACCCTAACCCTAACCTATACACTACGCCGTACCCTCACCCGTACCCTAACCCGTACCCTAAGACGTACCCTAACCCTAACCCTAACCCTAACCCTAACCCTAACACATACACTACGCCGTACCCTAACCCGTACCCTAACCCGTATTCTAAGCCGTACCCTAAACATAACCAATACACTACACAGTATCCTCACCCGTACCCTCACCCGTACCCTAAGCCATACCCTAACCCTAACCCTAACCCTAACCTATACACTACACCATACCCTCACCCCTACCCTAACCCGTACCCTAAGCCGTACCCTAACCCTAACCCTAACCCTAAACCATACGCTACGCCGTACCCTCACCCGTACCCTAACCCGTATCCTAAGCCGTACCCTAACCCTAACCCTAAACCTAAACTATACCCTACGCCGTATCCTCACCCGTACCCTAACCCGAACCCTAAGCCGTACCCTAACCCTAACCCGAACCCTAACCCTAACCCTAACCCTAACCCATACCGTACGCCATACCCTAACACGTACCCTAACCCGTATCCTAAGCCGTACCCTAACCCTAACCAATACCCTACGCAGTATCCTCACCCATACCCTCACCCGTACCCTAAGCCGTACCCTAACCCTAACCCTAACTTTAACCCTAACCCTAACCCCTACCCTATGCCATACCCTCACCTGTACCCTATCCCATAACCTAAGCTGTACCATAACCCTAACACTAACCCTAACCCTAACCCATAACCTATGCCGTACCATCACCCGTACCCTAACCCGTATCCTAAGCCGTACCCTAACCCTAACCCTAACCCTAACCCTAACCCATAACCTACGCCGTACCCTCACCCGTACCCTAACACGTACCCTAAGACGTACCGTAACCCTAACCCTAACACTAACCCTAACCCTAACCCACACTCTACGCCGTAAGCCATACCCTAACCCTAACCCTAACCCTAACCCTAACCCACACCTTAACCCTAATGCGTACCCTAACCCTAACCCAAACCCTAACCCTAACACGTACGCTAATCCTAACCCGTACCCTAAACCAATCCCTAACCCTAAAACTAACCCTAACCCTAACCCATACGCTACGCCGTACCCTCACCCATAACCTAACCCGTATCCTAAGCCGTACCCTAACCCTAAACCTAACCCTAACCTCTACCCTACGCCGTACCCTCACCCGTACCCTCACCCGTACCCAAAGCCTTACCCTAACCCTAACCCTAACCCTCAACCATACCCAACACCGTAACCTAACCCATATCCTAACCCGTATCCTAAGCCGTAACCTAACCCTAACCAATAACCTACGCAGTACCCTCACCAGTACCCTCACCCGTATCCTAAGCCCTACCCTAACACTAACCCTAACCCTAACCCTAAACTACACTTTACTGCTTTTGCCTCCATTAGATTTCCTAAACACTAGTGTTTTAAGGAACAGGTTAAAAAGAAAACCTTATGTGATTTTTTTATAATGTGTTTATTCTTTATCTTATCCTAGTGACTAAAATCTTCTCCATGGCTGAACCCCAAATAATATTCCTTTACGTGCTAACTGGTATCTAGAGAGTGGGATAGGTTTAATAAATACCCTAATCCTAAAGTGTACCCTAAACCTAACCCATACCCTAACCCTAACGCGTACCCTAACCCTAACCAAAACCCTAACCCGAACACGTAAGCTAATCCTAACCCGTACCCTAAACCAATCCCTAACCCTAAAACTAACCCTAACCCTAACCCTAACCCATAACCTACACTGTACCCTCACCCGTACCCTAACCCGTACCCTAAGCCGTAACCTAACCCTAACCCTAACCCTAAACTATACCCTACGCCGTAACCTCACCCGTACCCTAACCCGTACCCTAAGCCGTAACCTAACCCTAACCCTAACCCTAACCCTAACCCTAACCCTAACCCTAACCCATACCGTATGCCATACCCTAACCCTAACCCTAACCCGTATCCTAAGCCGTACCCTAACCCTAACCAATACCCTACGCAGTATCCTCACCCATACCCTCACCCGTACCCTAAGCCGTACCCTAACCCTAACCCTAACCCTAACCCTAACCCTAACCCTAACCCCTACCCTATGCCATACCCTCACCTGTACCCTATCCCATAACCTAAGCCGTACCATAACCCTAACACTAACCCTAACCCTAAACCATAAACTACGCCGTACCCTCACCCGTACCCTAACCCGTATCCTAAGCCGTACCCTAACCCTAACCCTAACCCTAACCCTAACCCATAACCTACGCCGTACCCTCACCCGTACCCTAACACGTACCCTAAGACGTACCGTAACCCTAACCCTAACACTAACCCTAACCCTAACCCACACTCTACGCCGTACCCTAACCCGTACCCTAACACGTATCCTAAGCCGTACCCTAACCCTAAGCAATACCCTATGCAGTACCCTCACCCGTACCCTCACCCGTACCCTAAGCCATACCCTAACCCTAACCCTAACCCTAACCCTAACCCCTACCCTATGCCGTACCCTCACCCGTATCCTATCCCATACCCTAAGCCGTACCCTAACCCTAACACTAACCCTAACCCTAACCCTAACCCTAAACTACCCTTGATTGCTTTTGCCTTTATTAGATTTCCTAAGCACTAGTGTCTTAAGGAACAGGTTAAAAAGAAAATCCTAATGTGATTTTTTTATAATGTGTTTATTCTTTATCTTATCCTAGTGACTAAAATCTTCTCCATGGCTGGATCCCTAATAATATTCCTTTACGTGCTAAGTGGTATCTAGAGAGTGGGATAGGTTTAATAAATACCCTAATCCTAACGTGTACCCTAACCCTAACCCATACCCTAACCCTAACGCGTACCCTAACCCTAACCCAAAATCTAACCCTAACACGTACGCTAATCCTAACCCGTACCCTAAACCAATCCCTAACCCTAAAACTAACCCTAACCCTAACCCTAACCCTAACACTTACCCTACGCCGTACCCTCACCCGTACCCTAACCCGTACCCTAAGACGTACCCTAACCCTAACCCTAACCCATACGCTACGCCGTACCCTCACCCGTACCCTAACCCGTATCCTAAGCCGTACCCTAACCCTAAACCTAACCCTAACATCTACCCTACACCGTACCCTCACCCGTACCCTAACCCATACCCAAAGCCTTACCCTAACCCTAACCCTAACCCTCACCCATACCCAACGCCGTAACCTAACCCATATCCTAACCCGTATCCTAAGCCGTACCCTAACCCTAACCAATAACCAACGCAGTACCCTCACCAGTACCCTCACCCGTATCCTAAGCCCTACCCTAACCCTAACCCTAACCCTAACCCTAAACTATACCCTACGCCGTAACCTCACCCGTACCCTAACCCGTACCCTAAGCCGTACCCTAACCCTAACCCTAACCCTAACCCTAACCCTAACCCATACCGTACGCCATACCCTAACACGTACCCTAACCCGTATCCTAAGCCGTACCCTAACCCTAACCAATACCCTACGCAGTATCGTCACCCATACCCTCACCCGTACCCTAAGCCGTACCCTAACCCTAACCCTAACCCTAACCCTAACCGCTACCCTACGCAGTACACTATCCCATACCCTAAGCGGTACCCTAACCCTAACACTAACCCTAAACCTAACCCTAACCCCTACCCTACGCCGTACCCTCAACCGTAACCTGTCCCATACCCTAAGCCGTACCCTAACCCTAACACTAACCCTAACCCTAAACCTAAACCCTAACCTAAGCCGTACCCTCACCCGTACCCTATCCCATACCCTAAGCCGTACCCTAACCCTAACCCTAACCCTTACCTATACACTACGCCATACCCTCATCCGTACCCTAACCCGTACCCTAAGCCGTACCCTAACCCTAACCCTAACCCTGACCTATACACTACGCCGTACCCTCACCCGTACCCTAACCCGTACCCTAAGCCGTACTCTAACCCTAACCCTAACCCTAACCCTAACCCATACCCTACGCCGTACCCTAACCCGTACCCTAACCCGTATTCTAAGCCGTACCCTAACCATAACCAAAACCCTACACAGTACCCTCACCCGTACCCTCACCCGTACCCTAAGCCATACCCTAACCCTAACCCTAACCCTAACCTATACACTACGCCATACCCTCACCCGTACCCTAACCCGTACCCTAAGCCGTACCCTAACCCTAACCCTAACCCTAAACCATACGCTACGCCGTACCCTCACCCGTACCCTAACCCGTATCCTAAGCCGTACCCTAACCCTAACCCTAACCCTAAACTATACCCTACGCCGTAACCTCACCCGTACACTAACCCGTACCCTAAGCCGTACCCTAACCCTAACCCTAACCCTAACCCTAACCCTAACCCTAACCCATACCGTACGCCATACCCTAACACGTACCCTAACCCGTATCCTAAGCCGTACCCTAACCCTAACCAATACCCTACGCAGTATCCTCACCCATACCCTCACCCGTACCCTAAGCCGTACCCTAACCCTAACCCTAACCCTAACCCTAACCCTAACCCCTACCCTATGCCATACCCTCACCTGTACCCAATCCCATAACCTAAGCCGTACCATAACCCTAACACTAACCCTAACCCTAACCCCTAACCTACGCCGTACCCTCACCGATACCCTAACCCGTATCCTAAGCCGTACCCTAACCCTAACCCTAACCCTAAACCTAACCCATAACCTACGCCGTACCCTCACCCTTACCCTAACACGTACCCTAAGACGTACCGTAACCCTAACCCTAACACTAACCCTAACCCTAACCCACACTCTACGCCGTATCCTAACCCGTACCCTAACACGTATCCTAAGCCGTACCCTAACCCTAAGCAATAACCTACGCAGTACCCTCACCCGTACCCTCACCCGTACCCTAAGCCATACCCTAACCCTAACCCTAACCCTAACCCTAAGCCCTACCCTTCGCCGTACCCTCACCCGTACCCTATCCCATATGCTAAGCCGTACCCTAACCCTAACACTAACACTAACCCTAACCCTAACCCTAACCCCTACCCTACGCCGTACCCTCACCCGTACCCTATCCCATACGCTAAGCCGTACCCTAACCCTAACAGTAACACTAACCCTAACCCATAACCTATGCCGTACCCTCACCCGTACCCTAACCCGTATCCTAAGCCGTACCCTAACTCTAACCCTAACCCTAACCCTAACCCTTACCCATACCCTGCGCCGTACCCTAATCAATACAATAACCTGTATCCTAAGCCTTAACCTAACCCTAACCAATGACCTACACAGTACCCTCACCCGTACCCTAAGCCGTACCCTAAACCTAACCCTAACACTAACCCTAACCCTAAACGTACCCTATGCCGTACCCTCACCCATACCCTATCCCATACCCTAAGCCGTACCCTAACCCTAACACTAACCCTAACCCTAACCCTAAACTACCCTTGACTGCTTTTGCCTCCATTAGATTTCCTAAGCACTACTGTTTTAAGGAACAGGTTAAAAAGAAAATCCTAATGTGATTTTTTTATAATGTGTTTATTCTTTATCTTATCTTAGTGACGAAAATCTTCTCCATGGCTGGACCCCAAATAATAATCCTTTACGTGCTAAGTGGTATCTAGAGAGTGGGATAGGTTTAATAAATACCCTAATCCTAACGTGTACCCTAACCCTAACCCACACCCTAACCCTAATGCGTACCCTAACCCTAACCCAAACGCTAACCCTAACACGTACGCTAATCCTAACCCGTACCCTAAACCAATCCCTAACCCTAAAACTAACCCTAACCCTAACCCTAACCCTAACCCATACGCTACGCCGTACCCTCACCCATACCCTAACCCGTATCCTAAGCCGAACCCTAACCCTAAACCTAACCCTAACCTCTACCCTACGCCGTACCCTCACCCGTACCCTAACCCGTACCCAAAGCCTTACCCTAACCCTAACCTTAACCCTCACCCATACCCAACGCCGTAACCTAACCCATATCCTAACCCGTATCCTAAGCCGTACCCTAACCCTAACCAATAACCTACGCAGTACCCTCACCAGTACCCTCACCCGTATCCTAAGCCCTACCCTAACCCTAACCCTAACCCTAACCCTAAACTACCCTTTACTGCTTTTGCCTCCATTAGATTTCCTAAACACTAGTGTTTTAAGGAACAGGTTAAAAAGAAAACCTTATGTGATTTTTTTATAATGTGTTTATTCTTTATCTTATCCTAGTGACTAAAATCTTCTCCATGGCTGAACCCCAAATAATAATCCTTTACTTGCTAAGTGGTATCTAGAGAGTGGGATAGGTTTAATAAATACCCTAATCCTAAAGTGTACCCTAAACCTAAACCATACCCTAACCCTAACGCATACCCTAACCCTAACCAAAACCCTAACCCGAACAAGTATGCTAATCCTAACCCGTACCCAAAACCAATCCCTAACCCTAAAACTAACCCTAACCCTAACCCTAACCCTAACCCATAACCTACGCCGTACCCTCACCCGTACCCTAACCCGTATCCTAAGCCGTACCCTAACCCTAACTCTAAACTATACCCTACGCCGTAACCTCACCCGTACCCTAACCCGTACCCTAAGCCGTACCCTAACCCTAACCCTAACCCTAACCCTAACCCTAACCCATACCGTACGCCATACCCTAACACGTACCCTAACCCGTATCCTAAGCCGTACCCTAACCCTAACCAATACCCTACGCAGTATCCTCACCCATACCCTAACCCGTACCCTAAGCCGTACCCTAACCCTAACCCTAACCCTAACCCTAACCCTAACCCCTACCCTATGCCATACCCTCACCTGTACCCTATCCCATAACCTAAGCCGTACCATAACCCTAACACTAACCCTAACCCTAACCCATAGCCTACGCCGTACCCAAACCCGTACCCTAACCCGTATCCTAAGCCGTACCCTAACCCTAACCCTAACCCTAACCCTAACCCATAACCTACGCCGTACCCTCACCCGTACCCTAACACGTACCCTAAGACGTACCGTAACCCTAACCCTAACACTAACCCTAACCCTAACCCACACTCTACGCCGTACCCTAACCCGTACCCTAACACGTATCCTAAGCCGTACCCTAACCCTAACCAATACCCTACGCAGTACCCTCACCCGTACCCTCACCCGTACCCTAAGCCATACCCTAACCCTAACCCTAACCCCTACCCTACGCCGTACCCTCACCCGTACCCTATCCCATACCCTAAGCCGTACCCTAACCCTAACACTAACCCTAACCCTAACCCTAACCCTAAACTACCCTTGATTGCTTTTGCCTCTATTAGATTTCCTAAGCACTAGTGTTTTAAGGAACAGGTTAAAAAGAAAATCCTAATGTGATTTTTTTATAATGTGTTTATTCTTTATCTTATCCTAGTGACTAAAATCTTCTCCATGGCTGGATCCCTAATAATATTCCTTTACGTGCTACGTGGTATCTAGAGAGTGGGATAGGTTTAATAAATACCCTAATCCTAACGTGTACCCCAACCCTAACCCATACGCTAACCCTAACGCGTACCCTAACCCTAACCCAAAACCTAACCCTAACACGTACGCTAATCCTAACCCGTACCCTAAACCAATACCTAACCCTAAAACTAAACCTAACCCTAACCCTAACCCTAAACCTTACCCTACGCCGTACCCTCACCCGTACCCTAACCCGTACCCTAAGACGTACCCTAACCCTAACCCTAACCCCTACCCTACGCCGTACCCTCACCCGTACCCTATCCGATACGCTAAGCCGTACCCTAACCCTAACACTAACACTAACCCTAACCCTAACCCTAACCCATACCCTACGCCATACCCTCACCCATAACCTAATCCGAACCCTAAGCCGTACCCTAACCCTAACCCTAACCTATACACTACGCCGTAACCTCACCCGTTCCCTAACCCGTACCCTAAGCCGTACCCTAACTCTAACCCTAACCCTAACCCTAACCCTTACCCATACCCTGCGCCGTACCCTAACCCATACAATAACCTGTATCCTAAGCCTTAACCTAACCCTAACCAATGACCTACACAGTACCCTCACCCGTACCCTAAGCCATACCCTAACCCTAACCCTAACACTAACCCTAACCCCTACCCTTCGCCGTACGCTCACCCGTACCCTATCCCATACCCTAAGCCGTACCCTAACCCTAACACTAACCCTAACCCTAACCCTAACCCTAAACTACCCTTGATTGCTTTTGCCTCTATTAGATTTCCTAAGCACTAGTGTTTTAAGGAACAGGTTAAAAAGAAAATCCTAATGTGATTTTTTTATAATGTGTTTATTCTTTATCTTATCCTAGTGACTAAAATCTTCTCCATGGCTGGATCCCTACTAATATTCCTTTACGTGCTAAGTGGTATCTAGAGAGTGGGATAGGTTTAATAAATACCCTAATCCTAACGTGTACCCTAACCCTAACCTATACCCTAACCCTAACGCGTACCCTAACCCTAACCCAAAACCTAATCCTAACACGTACGATAATCCTAACCCGTACCCTAAACCAATCCCTAACCCTAAAACTAACCCTAACCCTAACCCTAACCCTAACCCATACGCTACGCCGTACCCTCACCCGTACCCTAACCCTTATCCTAAGCCTTACCCTAACCCTAACCCTAACCCTAACCCTAACCCTAACCCATACCCTACGCCATACCCTAACCCGTACCCTAACCCGTATCCTAACCCGTACCCTAACCCTAACCAATACCCTACGCAGTACCCTCACCCGTACCCTCACCCGTACCCTAACCCGTAGCCTAAGACGTACCCTAACCCTAACCCTAACCCATAACCTACGCCGTACCCTCACCCGTACCCTAACACGTACCCTAAGACGTACCGTAACCCTAACCCTAACACTAACCCTAACCCTAACCCACACTCTACGCCGTACCCTAACCCGTACCCTAACACGTATCCTAAGCCATACCCTAACCCTAACCAATACCCTACGCAGTACCCTCACCCGTACCCTCACCCGTACCCTAAGCCGTAACCTAACCCCAACCCTAACCCTAACTCTAACCCTAACCCCTACGCTACGCCGTACCCTCACCCGTACCCTATCCCATACGCTAAGCCGTACCCTAACCCTAACACTAACACTAACCCTAACCCTAACCCTAACCCTAAACCATACCCTACGCCGTACCCTCACCCGTAACCTAACCCGTACCCTAAGCCGTACCCTAACCCTAACCCTAACCTATACACTATGCCGTACCCTCACCCGTACCCTAACCCGTACCCTAAGCCGTACCCTAACTCTAACCCTAACCCTAACCCTTACCCATACCCTGCGCCGTACCCTAACCCATACAATAACCTGTATCCTAAGCCTTAACCTAACCCTAACCAATGACCTACACAGTACCCTCACCCGTACACTAAGCCATACCCTAACCCTAACCCTAACACGAACCCTAACCCTAAACCCTACCCTATGCCGTACCCTCACCCATACCCTATCCCATACCCTAAGCCGTACCCTAACCCTAACACTAACCCTAACCCTAACCCTAACCCTAAACCATACGCTACGCCGTACCCTCACCCGTACCCTAACCCGTATCCTAAGCCGTACCCTAACCCTAACTCTAAACTATACCCTACGCCGTAACATCACCCGTACCCTAAACCGTACCCTAAGCCGTACCCTAACCCTAACCCTAACCCTAACCCATACCGTACGCCATACCCTAACACGTACCCTAACCCGTACCCTAAGCCGTACCCTAACCCTAACCTATACCCTATGCAGTATCCTCACCCATACCCTCACCCGTACCCTAAGCCGTACCCTAACCCTAACTCTAACCCTAACCCTAACCCTAACCCCTACCCTATGCATACCCTCACCTGTACCCTATCCCATAACCTAAGCCGTAACATAACCCTAACACTAACCCTAAACCTAACCCATAACCTACGCCGTACCCTCACCCGTACCCTAACCCGTATCCTAAGCCGTACCCTAACCCTAACCCTAACCCTAAACCATACGCTACGCCGTACCCTCACCCGTACCCTAACCCGTATCCTAAGCCGTACCCTAACCCTAACCCTAACCCTAAACTATACCCTATGCCGTAACCTCACCCATACCCTAACCCATATCCTAAGCCGTACCCTAACCCTAACCCTAACCCTAAACTATACCCTACGCTGTAACCTCACCCATACCCTAACCCGTACCCTAAGCCGTACCCTAACCCTAACCCTAACCCTAACCCTAAACCTAACCCTAACCCATACCGTACGCCATACCCTAACACGTACCCTAACCCGTATCCTAAGCCGTACCCTAACCCTAACCAATACCCTACGCAGTATCCTCACCCATACCCTCACCCGTACCCGAAGCCGTACCCTAACCCTAACCCTAACCCTAACCCTAACCCCTACCCTATGCCATACCCTCACCTGTACCCTGTCCCATAACCTAAGCCGTATCCTAACCCTAACCAATACCCTACGCCGTACCCTCACCCGTACCCTAACCCATACCCTAGGACGTACCCTAATCCTAACCCTAACCCATACGCTACGCCGTACCCTCACCCGTACCCTAACCCGTATCCTAAGCCGTACCCTAACCCTAACCCTAACCCTAACCCTAACCCATACGCTACGCCATACCCTAACCCACACCCTAACCCGTATCCTAAGCCGTATCCTAACCCTAACCCTAACCCTCACCCATACCCAACGCCGTAACCTAACCCATATCCTAACCCGTATCCTAAGCCGTACCCTAACCCTAACCAGTAACCTACGCAGTACCCTCACCAGTACCCTCACCCGTACCCTAACCCGTACCCTAAGACGTACCCTAAACCTAACCCTAACCCATACGCTACGCAGTACCCTCACCCGTACCCTAACCCGTATCCTAAGCCGTACCCTAACCCTAACCCTAACCCTAACCCTAACCCTAACCCATACCCTACGCCATACCCTAACCCGTACCCTAACCCGTATCCTAAGCCATATCCTAACCCTAACCAATACCCTACGCAGTACCCTCACCCGTACCCTCACCCGTATCCTAAGCCGTACCCTAACGCCAACCCTAACCCTAACTCTAACCCTAACCCCTACCATACGCTGTACCCTCACCCGTACCCTATCCCATACGCTAAGCCGTACCCTAACCCTAACACTAACACTAACCCTAACCCTAACCCTAACCCATACCCTACACCGTACCCTCACCCGTAACCTAACCCGTACCCTAAGCCGTACCCTAAATCTAACCCTAACCTATACACTACCCCGTACCCTCACCCGTACCCTAACCCGTACCCTAAGCCATACCCTAACTCTAACCCTAACCCTAACCCTAACCCTTACCCATACCCTGCGCCGTACCCTAACCCATACAATAACCTGTATCCTAAGCCTTAACCTAACCCTAACCAATGACCTACACAGTACCCTCACCCGTACCCTAAGCCATACCCTAACCCTACCCCTAACACTAACCCTAACCCTAAACCCTACCCTATGCCGTAACCTCACCCATACCCTATCCCATACCCTAAGCCGTACCCTAACCCTAACACTAACCCTAACCCTAACTCTAACCCTAAACTACCGTTGACTGCTTTTGCCTCCATTAGATTTCCTAAGCACTAGTGTTTTAAGGAACAGGTTAAAAAGATACCCTAACCCGAACACGTATGCTAATCCTAACCCGTACCCTAAACCAATCCCTAACCATAAAACTAACCCTAACCCTAACCCTAACCCTAACCCTAACCCCTACCCTATGCCATACCCTCACCTGTACCCTATCCCATAACCTAAGCTGTACCATAACCCTAACAATAACCCTAACCCTAACCCATAACCTACGCTGTACCCTCACCCGTACCCTAACCCGTATCCTAAGCCGTACCCTAACCCTAACCCTAACCCTAACCCATAACCTACGCCGTACCCTCACCCGTACCCTAACACGTACCCTAAGACGTACCGTAACCCTAACCCTAACAGTAACCCTAACCCTAACCCACACTCTACGCCGTACCCTAACCCGTACCCTAACACGTATCCTAAGCCGTACCCTAACCCTAACCAATACCCTACGCAGTACCCTCACCCGTACCCTCAACCGTACCCTAAGCCATACCCTAACCCCAACCCTAACCCTAACCCTAACCCCTACCCTATGCCGTACCCTCACCCGTACCCTATCCCATACCCTAAGCTGTACCCTAACCCTAACACTAACCCTAACCCTAACCCTAACTCTAAACTACCCTTGATTGCTTTTGCCTCTATTAGATTTCCTAAGCACTAGTGTTTTAAGGAACAGGTTAAAAAGAAAATCCTAATGTGATTTTTTTATAATGTGTTTATTCTTTATCTTATCCTAGTGACTAAAATCTTCTCCATGGCTGGCTCCCTAATAATATTCCTTTACGTGCTAAGAGGTATCTAGAGAGTGGGATAGGTTTAATAAATACCCTACTCCTAACGTGTACCCTAACCCTAACCCATACCCTAACCCTAACGCGTACCCTAACCCTAACCCAAAACCTAACCCTAACACGTACGCTAATCCTAACCTGTACCCTAAACCAATCCCTAACCCTAAAACTAACCCTAACCCTAACGCTAACCCTAACCCAAACCCTAACCCTAACCCTAACCCTAACCCTAACCCTAACCCATACGCTACGCCGTACCCTCACCCGTACCCTAACCCGTATCCTAAGCTGTACCCTAACCCTAACCCTAACCCTAACCCTAACCCTAACCCATACCCTACGCCATACACTAACCCGTACCCTAACCCGTATCCTAAGCCGTATCCTAACCCTAACCAATACCCTACGCAGTACCCTCACCCGTACCCTCACCCGTACCCTAAGCCGTACCCTAACCCCAACCCTAACCCTAACTCTAACCCTAACCCCTACCCTACGCCGTACCCTCACCCGTACCCTATCCCATACGCTAAGCCGTACCCTAACCCTAACACTAACACTAACCCTAACCCTAACCCTAACCCATACCCTACGCCGTACCCTCACCCGTAACCTAAACCGTACCCTAAGCCGTACCCTAACCCTAACCCTAACCTATACACTACGCCGTACCCTCACCCGTACCCTAACCCGTACCCTAAGCCGTACCCTAACTCTTACCCTAACCCTAACCCTAACCCTTACCCATACCCTGTGCCGTACACTAACCCATACAATAACCTGTATCCTAAGCCTTAACCTAACCCTAACCAATGCCCTACACAGTACCCTCACACGTACCCTAAGCCATACCCTAACCCTAACCCTAACACTAACCCTAACCCTAAACCCTACCCTATGCCGTACTTTCACCCATACCCTATCCCATACCCTAAGACGTACCGTAACCCTAACACTAACCCTAACCCTAACCCTAACCCTAAACTACCCTTGACTGCTTTTGCCTCCATTAGATTTCCTAAGCACTAGTGTTTTAAGGAACAAGTTAAAAAGAAAATCCTAATGTGATTTTTTTATAATGTGTATATTCTTTATCTTATCCTAGTGACGAAAATCTTCTCCATGGCTGGACCCTAAATAATATTCCTTTACGTGCTAAGTGGTATCTAGAGAGTGGGATAAGTTTAATAAATACCCTAATCCTAACGTGTACCCTAACCCTAACCCACACCCTAACCCTAATGCGTACCCTAACCCTAACCCAAACCCTAACCCTAACACGTACGCTAATCCTAACCCGTACCCTAAACCAATCCCTAACCCTAAAACTAACCGTAACCCTAACCCTAACCCTAACCCATACGCTACGCCGTACCCTCACCCATACCCTAACCCGTATCCTAAGCCGTACCCTAACCCTAAACCTAACCCTAACCTCTACCCTACGCCGTACCCTCACCCGTACCCTAACCCGTACCCAAAGCCTTACCCTAACCCTTACCCTACCCCTCACCCATACCCAACGCCATAACCTAACCCATATCCTAACCCGTATCCTAAGCCGTACCCTAACCCTAACCAATAACCTACGCAGTACCCTCACCAGTACCCTCACCCGTATCCTAAGCCCTACCCTAACCCTAACCCTAACCCTAACCCTAAACTACCCTTTACTGCTTTTGCCTCCATTAGATTTCCTAAACACTAGTGTTTTAAGGAACAGGTTAAAAAGAAAACCTTATGTGATTTTTTTATAATGTGTTTATTCTTTATCTTATCCTAGTGACTAAAATCTTCTCCATGGCTGAACCCCAAATAATAAACCTTTACGTGCTAAGTGGTATCTAGAGAGTGGGATAGGTTTAAAAAATACCCTAATCCTAAAGTGTACCCTAAACCTAACCCATACACTAACCCTAACGTGTACCCTAACCCTAACCAAAACCCTAACCCGAACAAGTATGCTAATCCTAATCCGTACCCTAAACCAATCCCTAACCCTAAAACTAACCCTATCCCTAACCCTAACCCTAACCCATAACCTACGCCGTACCCTCAACCGTACCCTAACCCGTGCCCTAAGCCGTACCCTAACCCTAACCCTAACCCTAACCCATACGCTACGCCGTACCCTCACCCGTACCCTAACCCGTATCCTAAGCCGTACCCTAACCCTAACCCTAACCCTAACCGCTACCCTACGCCGTACCCTATCCCATACCCTAAGCGGTACCCTAACCCTAACACTAACCCTAACCCTAACCCTAACCCATACCCTACGCCGTACCCTCACCCGTACCCTAACCCGTATCCTAAGCCGTACCCTAACCCTAACCAATACCCTACGCAGTATCCTCTCCCATACCCTCACCCGTACCCTAAGCCGTACCCTAACCCTAACCCTAACCCTAACCCTAACCCTAACCCCTACCCTATGCCATACCCTCACCTCTACCCTATCCCATAACCTAAGCCGTACCATAACCCTAACACTAACCCTATCCCTAACCCATAACCTACGCCGTACCCTCACCCGTACCCTAACCCGTATCCTAAGCCGTACCCTAACCCTAACCCTAACCCTAACCCTAACCCATAACCTACGCCGTACCCTCATCTGTACCCTAACACGTACCCTAAAACGTACCGTAACCCTAACCCTAACACTAACCCTAACCCTAACCCACACTCTACGGCGTACCCTAACCCGTACCCTAACACGTATCCTAAGCCGTACCCTAACCCTAACCAATACCCTACGCAGTACCCTCACCCGTACCCTCACCCGTAACCTAACCCGTACCCTAAGCCATACCCTAACCCTAACCCTAACCTATACACTACGCCGTACCCTCACCCGTACCCTAACCCGTACCTTAAGCCGTACCCTAACTCTAACCCTAACCCTAACCCTAACCCTTACCCATACCCTGCGCCGTACCCTAACCCATACAATAACCTGTATCCTAAGCCTTAACCTAACCCTAACCAATGACCTACACAGTACCCTCACCCGTACCCTAAGCAATACCCTAACCCTAACCCTAACACTAACCTTAACCCTAAACCCTACCCTATGCCGTATCCTCACCCATACCCTATCCCATACCCTAAGCCGTACCCTAACCCTAACACTAACCCTAACCCTAACCCTAACCCTAAACTACCCTTGACTGCTTTTGCCTCCATTAGATTTCCTAAGCACTAGTGTTTTAAGGAACAGGTTAAAAAGAAAATCCTAATGTGATTTTTTTATAATGTGTTTATTCTTTATCTTATCCTAGTGACGAAAATCTTCTCCATGGCTGGACCCTAAATAATATTCCTTTACGTGCTAAGTGGTATCTAGAGAGTGGGATAGGTTTAATAAATACCCTAATCCTAACGTGTACCCTAACCCTAACCCATACCCTAACCCTAATGCGTACCCTAACCCTAACCCAAACCCTAACCCTAACACGTACGCTAATCCTAACCCGTACCCTAAACCAATCCCTAACCCTAAAACTAACCCTAACCCTAACCCTAACCCTAACCCATACGCTACGCCGTACCCTCACCCATACCCTAACCCGTATCCTAAGCCGTACCCTAATCCTAAACCTAACCCTAACCTCTACCCTACGCCGTACCCTCACCCGTACCCTAACCCGTACCCAAAGCCTTACCCTAACCTTAACCCTAACCCTCACCCATACCCAACGCTGTAACCTAACCCATATCCTAACCCGTATCCTAAGCCGTACCCTAACCCTAACCAATAACCTATGCAGTACCCTCACCAGTACCCTCACCCGTATCCTAAGTCCTACCCTAACCCTAACCCTAACCCTAACCCTAAACTACCCTTTACTGCTTTTGCCTCCATTAGATTTCCTAAACACTAGTGTTTTAAGGAACAGGTTAAAAAGAAAACCTTATGTGATTTTTTTATAATGTGTTTATTCTTTATCTTATCCTAGTGACTAAAATCTTCTCCATGGCTGAACCCCAAATAATATTCCTTTACGTGCTAAGTGGTATCTAGAGAGTGGGATAGGTTTAATAAATACCCTAATCCTAAAGTGTACCCTAAACCTAACCCATACCCTAACCCTAACGCGTACTCTAACCCTAACCAAAACCCTAACCCGAACACATATGCTAATCCTAACCCGTACCCTAAACCAATCCCTAACCCTAACCCTAACCCTAATCCATAACCTACACTGTACCCTCACCCGTAACCTAACCCGTACCCTAAGCCATACCCTAACCCTAACCCTAACCCTAAACCATAGGCTACGCCGTACCCTCACCCGTACCCTAACCCGTATCCTAAGCCGTACCCTAACCCTAAACCTAACCCTAAACTATACCCTACGCCGTAACCTCACCCGTACCCTAACCCGTACCCTAAGCCATACCCTAACCCTAACCCTAACCCTAACCCTAACCCTAACCCATACCGTACGCCATACCCTAACACGTACCCTAACCCATATCCTAAGCCGTACCCTAACCCTAACCAATACCCTACGCAGTATCCTCACCCATACCCTCACCCGTACCCTAAGCCGTACCCTAACCCTTACCCTAACCCTAACCCTAACCCTAACCCTAACCCTAAACCACACGCTACGCCGTACCCTCACCCATACCCTAACCCGTATCCTAAGCCGTACCCTAACCCTAAACCTAACCCTAACCTCTACCCTACGCCGTACCCTCACCCGTACCCTAACCCGTACCCAAAGCCTTACCCTAACCCTAACCCTAACCCTCACCCATACCCAACGCCATAACCTAACCCATATCCTAACCCGTATCCTAAGCCGTACCCTAACCCTAACCAATAACCTACGCAGTACCCTCACCAATACCCTCACCCGTATCCTAAGCCCTACCCTAACCCTAACCCTAACCCTAACCCTAAACTACCCTTTACTGCTTTTGCCTCCATTAGATTTCCTAAACACTAGTGTTTTAAGGAACAGGTTAAAAAGAAAACCTTATGTGATTTTTTTATAATGTGTTTATTCTTTATCTTATCCTAGTGACTAAAATCTTCTCCATGGCTGAACCCCAAATAATAAACCTTTACGTGCTAAGTGGTATCTAGAGAGTGGGATAGGTTTAAAAAATACCCTAATCCTAAAGTGTACCCTAAACCTAACCCATACCCTAACCCTAACGTGTACCCTAACCCTAACCAAAACCCTAACCCGAACAAGTATGCTAATCCTAACCCGTACCCTAAACCAATCCCTAACCCTAAAACTAACCCTAACCCTAACCCTAACCATAACCCATAACCTACGCCGTAACCTCAACGGTACCCTAACCCGTGCCCTAAGCCGTACCCTAACCCTAACCCAAACCCTAACCCATACGCAACGCCGTACCCTCACCCGTACCCTAACCCGTATCCTAAGCCGTACCCTAACCCTAACCCTAACCCTAACCGCTACCCTACGCCGTACCCTATCCCATACCCTAAGCGGTACCCTAACCCTAACACTAAGCCTAACCCTAACCCTAACCCATACCCTACGCCGTACCCTCACCCGTACCCTAACCCGTATCCTAAGCCGTACCCTAACCCTAACCAATACCCTACGCAGTATCCTCTCCCATACCCTCACCCGTACCCTAAGCCGTACCCTAACCCTAACCCTAACCCTAACCCCTACCCTATGCCATACCCTCACCTCTACCCTATCCCATAACCTAAGCCGTACCATAACCCTAACACTAACCCTATCCCTAACCCATAACCTACGCCGTACCCTCACCCGTACCCTAACCCGTATCCTAAGCCGTACCCTAACCCTAACCCTAACCCTAACCCTAACCCATAACCTACGCCGTACCCTCATCTGTACCCTAACACGTACCCTAAGACGTACCGTAACCCTAACCCTAACACTAACCCTAACCCTAACCCACACTCTACGGCGTACCCTAACCCGTACCCTAACACGTATCCTAAGCCGTACCCTAACCCTAACCAATACCCTACGCAGTACCCTCACCCGTACCCTCACCCGTAACCTAAACCGTACCCTAAGCCATACCCTAACCCTAACCCTAACCTATACACTACGCCGTACCCTCACCCGTACCCTAACCCGTACCTTAAGCCGTACCCTAACTCTAACCCTAACCCTAACCCTAACCCTTACCCATACCCTGCGCCGTACCCTAACCCATACAATAACCTGTATCCTAAGCCTTAACCTAACCCTAACCAATGACCTACACAGTACCCTCACCCGTACCCTAAGACATACCCTAACCCTAACCCTAACACTAACCTTAACCCTAAACCCTACCCTATGCCGTATCCTCACACATACCCTATCCCATACCCTAAGCCGTACCCTAACCCTAACACTAACCCTAACCCTAACCCTAACCCTAAACTACCCTTGACTGCTTTTGCCTCCATTAGATTTCCTAAGCACTAGTGTTTTAAGGAACAGGTTAAAAAGAAAATCCTAATGTGATTTTTTTATAATGTGTTTATTCTTTATCTTATCCTAGTGACGAAAATCTTCTCCATGGCTGGACCCTAAATAATATTCCTTTACGTGCTAAGTGGTATCTAGAGAGTGGGATAGGTTTAATAAATACCCTAATCCTAACGTGTACCCTAACCCTAACCCATACCCTAACCCTAATGCGTACCCTAACCCTAACCCAAACCCTAACCCTAACACGTACGCTAATCCTAACCCGTACCCTAAATCAATCCCTAACCCTAAAACTAACCCTAACCCTAACCCTAACCCTAACCCATACGCTACGCCGTACCCTCACCCATACCCTAACCCGTATCCTAAGCCGTACCCTAATCCTAAACCTAACCCTAACCTCTACCCTACGCCGTACCCTCACCCGTACCCTAACCCGTACCCAAGGCCTTACCCTAACCTTAACCCTAACCCTCACCCATATCCAACGCTGTAACCTAACCCATATCCTAACCCGTATCCTAAGCCGTACCCTAACCCTAACCAATAACCTATGCAGTACCCTCACCAGTACCCTCACCCGTATCCTAAGTCCTACCCTAACCCTAACCCTAACCCTAACCCTAAACTACCCTTTACTGCTTTTGCCTCCATTAGATTTCCTAAACACTAGTGTTTTAAGGAACAGGTTAAAAAGAAAACCTTATGTGATTTTTTTATAATGTGTTTATTCTTTATCTTATCCTAGTGACTAAAATCTTCTCCATGGCTGAACCCCAAATAATATTCCTTTACGTGCTAAGTGGTATCTAGAGAGTGGGATAGGTTTAATAAATACCCTAATCCTAAAGTGTACCCTAAACCTAACCCATACCCTAACCCTAACGCGTACTCTAACCCTAACCAAAACCCTAACCCGAACACATATGCTAATCCTAACCCGTACCCTAAACCAATCCCTAACCCTAACCCTAACCCTAATCCATAACCTACACCGTACCCTCACCCGTAACCTAACCCGTACCCTAAGCCATACCCTAACCCTAACCCTAACCCTAAACCATAGGCTACGCCGTACCCTCACCCGTACCCTAACCCGTATCCTAAGACGTACCATAACCCTAAACCTAACCCTAAACTATACCCTACGCCGTAACCTCACCCGTACCCTAACCCGTACCCTAAGCCGTACCCTAACCCTAACCCTAACCCTAACCCTAACCCTAACCCATACCGTACGCCATACCCTAACACGTACCCTAACCCATATCCTAAGCCGTACCCTAACCCTAACCAATACCCTACGCAGTATCCTCACCCATACCCTCACCCGAACCCTAAGCCGTACCCTAACCCTTACCCTAACCCTAACCCTAACCCTAACCCCTACCCTATGCCATACCCTCACCTGTACCCTATCCCATAACCTAAACCGTACCATAACCCTAACACTAACCCTAACCCTAAACCATAACCTATGCCGTACCCTCACCCGTACACTAACCCGTATCCTAAGCCGTACCCTAACCCTAACCCTAACCCTAACCCTAACCCATAACCTACGCCGTACCCTCACCCGTACCCTAACACGTACCCTAAGACGTACCGTAACCCTAACCCTAACACTAACCCTAACCCTAACCCACAGTCTACGCCGTACCCTAACCCGTACCCTAACACGTATCCTAAGCCGTACCCTAACCCTAAGCAATACCCTACGCAGTACCCTCACCCGTACCCTCACCCGTACCCTAAGCCATACCCTAACCCTAACCCGAACCCTAACCCTAACCCCTAACCTACGCCGTACCCTCACCCGTATCCTACCCCATACCCTAAGCCGTACCCTAACCCTAACACTAACCCTAACCCTAACCCTAACCCTAAACTACCCTTGATTGCTTTTGCCTTTATTAGATTTCCTAAGCACTAGTGTTTTAAGGAACAGGTTAAAAAGAAAATCCTAATGTGATTTTTTTATAATGTGTTTATTCTTTATCTTATCCTAGTGACTAAAATCTTCTCCATGGCTGGATCCCTAATAATATTCCTTTACGTGCTAAGTGGTATCTAGAGAGTGGGATAGGTTTAATAAATACCCTAATCCTAACGTGTACCCTAACCCTAACCCATACCGTAACCCTAACGCGTACCCTAACCCTAACCCAAAATCCAACCCTAACACGTACGCTAATCCTAACCCGTACCCTAAACCAATCCCTAACCCTAAAACTAATCCTAACCCTAACCCTAACCCTAAACCTTACCCTACGCCGTACCCTCACCCGTACCCTAACCCGTACCCTAAGACGTACCCTAACCCTAACCCTAACCCATACGCTACGCCATACCCTCACCCGTACCCTAACCCGTATCCTAAGCCGTACCCTAACCCTAAAACTAACCCTAAACTCTACCCTACGCCGTACCGTCACCCGTACCCTAACCCGTACCCAAAGCCTTACCCTAACCCTAACCCTAACCCTCACCCATACCCAACGCCGTAACCTAACCCATATCCTAACCCGTATCCTAAGCCGTACCCTAACCCTAACCAATAACCTACGCAGTACCCTCACCAGTACCCTCACCCGTATCCTAAGCCCTACCCTAACCCTAACCCTTACCCTAACCCTAAAATACCCTTTACTGCTTTTGCCTCCATTAGATTTCCTAAACACTAGTGTTTTAAGGAACAGGTTAAAAAGAAAACCTTATGTGATTTTTTTATAATGTGTTTATTCTTTATCTTATCCTAGTGACTAAAATCTTCTCCATGGCTGAACCCCAAATAATAATCCTTTACGTGCTAAGTGGTATCTAGAGAGTGGGATAGGTTTAATAAATACCCTAATCCTAAAGTGTACCCTAAACCTAACCCATATCCTAACCCTAACGTGTACCCTAACCCTAACCAAAACCCTAACCCGAACAAGTATGCTAATCCTAACCCGTACCCTAAACCAATCCCTAACCCTAAAACTAACCCTAACCCTAACCCTAACCCATAACCTACGCCGTACCCTCACCCGTACCCTAACCCGTACCCTAAGCCGTACCCTAACCCTAACCCTAACCCTAACCCATACGCTACGCCGTACCCTCACCCGTACCCTAAACCGTATCCTAAGCCGTACCCTAACCCTAACCCTAACCCTAACCCTAACCGCTACCCTACGCTGTACCCTATCCTATACTCTAAGCGGTACCCTAAACCTAACACTAACCCTAAACCTAACCATAACCCTTACCCTACGCCGTACCCTCACCCGTAACCTATCCCATACCCTAAGCCGTACCCTAACCCTAACACTAACCCTAACCCTAAACCTAACCCCTACCCTACGCCGTACCCTCACCCGTACCCTATCCCATACCCTAAGCCGTACCCTAACCCTAACCCTAACCCTAACATATACACTACGCCATACCCTCACCCGTACCCTAACCCGTACCCTAAGCCGAACCCTAACCCTAACCCTAACCCTAACCTATACACTACTCCTTACACTCACCCGTACCCTAAGCCGTACCCTAAGCCGTACCCTAACCCTAACCCTAACCTTAACCCTAACCCATACCCTACGCCGTAACCTAACCCGTACCCTAACCCGTATTCTAAGCCGTACCCTAACCATAACCAATAGCCTACAGAGTACCCTCACCCGTACCCTCACCCGTACCCTAAGCCATACCCTAACCCTAACACTAACCCTAACCTATACACTATGCCATACCCTCACCCGTACCCTAACCCGTACCCTAAGCCGTACCCTAACCCTAACCCTAACCCTAAACCATACGCTACGCCGTACCCTCTTCCGTACCCTAACCCGTATCCTAAGCCGTACCCTAACCCTAACCCTAACCCTAAACTATACCCTACGCCGTAACCTCACCCGTACCCTAACCCGTACCCTAAGCCGTAACCTAACCCTAACCCTAACCCTAACCCTAAACCTAACCCTAACCCATACCGTACGCCATACCCTAACACGTACCATAACCCTTATCCTAAGCCGTACCCTAACCCTAACCAATACCCTACGCAGTATCCTCACCCAAACCCTCACCCGTACCCTAAGCCGTACCCTAACCCTAACCCTAACCCTAACCCTAACCCTAACCCCTATCCTATGCCATACCCTCACCTGTACCCTATCCCATAACCTAAGCCGTACCATAACCCTAACCCTAACCCTAACCCTAACCCATAACCTACGCCGTACCCTCACCCGTACCCTAACACGTACCCTAAGACGTACCGTAACCCTAACCCTAACACTAACCCTAACCCTAACCCACACTCTACGCCGTACCCTAACCCGTACCCTAACACGTATCCTAAGCCATACCCTAACCCTAACCAATACCCTACGCAGTACCCTCACCCGTACCCTCACCCGTACCTTAAGCCATACCCTAACTCTAACCCTAACCCTAACCCTAACCCCTACCCTATGCCGTACCCTCACCCGTACCCTATCCCATACGCTAAGCCGTACCCTAACCCTAACACTAACACTAACCCTAACCCTAACCCTATCCCTTACCCTACGCCGTACCCTCACCCGTACCCTAAGCCGTACCCTAACTCTAACCCTAACCCTAACCCTAACCCTTACCCATACCCTGCGCCGTACCCTAACCCATACAATAACCCGTATCCTAAGCCTTAACCTAACCCTAACCAATGACCTACGCAGTACCCTCACCCGTACCCTCACCCGTACCTTAAGCCATACCCTAACTCTAACCCTAACCCTAACCCTAACCCCTACCCTATGCCGTACCCTATCCCATACGCTAAGCCGTACCCTAACCCTAACACTAACACTAACCCTAACCCTAACCCTAACACTTACCCTATGCCGTACCCTCACCCGTACCCTAAGCCGTACCCTAACTCTAACCCTAACCCTAACCCTAACCCTTACCCATACCCTGCGCCGTACCCTAACCCATACAATAACCCGTATCCTAAGCCTTAACCTAACCCTAACCAATGACCTACACAGTACCCTCACCCGTACCCTAAGCCATACCCTAACCCTAACCCTAACACTAACCCTAACCCTAAACCCTACCCTATGCCGTACCCTCACCCATACCCTATCCCATACCCTAAGCTGTACCCTAACCCTAACACTAACCCTAACCCTAACCCTAAACTACCCTTGACTGCTTTTGCCTCCATTAGATTTCCTAAGCACTAGTGTTTTAAGGAACAGGTTAAAAAGAAAATCCTAATGTGATTTTTTTATAATGTGTTTATTCTTTATCTTATCCTAGTGACGAAAATCTTCTCCATGGCTGGACCCTAAATAATATTCCTTTACGTGCTAAGTGGTATCTAGAGAGTGGGATAGGTTTAATAAATACCCTAATCCTAACGTGTACCCTAACCCTAACCCATACCCTAACCCTAATGCGTACCCTAACCCTAACCCAAACCCTAACCCTAACACGTACGCTAATCCTAACCCGTACCCTAAACCAATCCCTAACCCTAAAACTAACCCTAACCCTAACCCTAACCCTAACCCATACGCTACGCCGTACCCTCACACATACCCTAACCCGTATCCTAAGCCGTACCCTAAACCTAAACCTAACCCTAACCTCTACCCTACGCCGTACCCTCACCCGTACCCTAACCCGTACCCAAAGCCTTACCCTAACCCTAACCCTAACCCTCACCCATACCCAACGCCGTAACCTAACCCATATCCTAACCCGTATCCTAAGCCGTACCCTAACCCTAACCAATAACCTACGCAGTACCCTCACCAGTACCCTCACCCGTATCCTAAGCCCTACCCTAACCCTAACCCTAACCCTAACCCTAAACTACCCTTTACTGCTTTTGCCTCCATTAGATTTCCTAAACACTAGTGTTTTAAGGAAAAGGTTAAAAAGAAAACCTTATGTGATTTTTTTATAATGTGTTTATTCTTTATCTTATCCTAGTGACTAAAATCTTCTCCATGGCTGGATCGCTAATAATATTCCTTTACGTGCTAAGTGGTATCTAGAGAGTGGGATAGGTTTAATAAATACCCTAATCCTAAAGTGTACCCTAAACCTAACCCATACCCTAACCCTAACGCGTACCCTAACCCTAACCAAAACCCTAACCCGAACACGTATGCTAATCCTAACCCGTACCCTAAACCAATCCCTAACCATAAAACTAACCCTAACCCTAACCCTAACCCTAACCCATAACCTACACCGTACCCTCACCCGTACCCTAACCCGTACCCTAAGCCGTACCCTAACCCTAACACTAACCCTAAACCATACGCTACGCCGTACCCTCACCCGTACCCTAACCCGTATCCTAAGCCGTACCCTAACCCTAACCCTAACCCTAAACTATACCCTACGCCGTAAACTCACCCGTACCCTAACCCGTACCCTACGCCGTACCCTAACCCTAACCCTAACCCTAACCCTAACCCTAACCCTAACCCATACCGTACGCCATACCCTAACACGTACCCTAACCCGTATCCTAAGCCGTACCCTAACCCTAACCAATACCCTACGCAGTATCCTCACCCATACCCTCACCCGTACCCTAAGCTGTACCCTAACCCTAACCCTAAACCTAACCCTAACCCTAACCCCTACCCTATGCCATACCCTCACCTGTACCCTATCCCATAACATATGCCGTACCATAACCCTAACCCTAACCCTAACCCTAACCCATAACCTACGCCGTACCCTCACCCGTACCCTAACACGTACCCTAAGACGTACCGTAACCCTAACCCTAACACTAACCCTAACCCTAACCCACACTCTACGCCGTACCCTAACCCGTACCCTAACACGTATCCTAAGCCGTACACTAACCCTAACCAATACCCTACGCAGTAACCTCACCCGTACCCTCACCCGTACCCTAAGCCGTACTCTAACCCTAACCCTAACCCTAACCCTAACCCCTACCCTACGCCGTTCCCTCACCCGTACCCTATCCCATACCCTAAGCCGTACCCTAACCCTAACACTAACCCTAACCCTAACCCTAACCCTAAACTACCCTTGATTGCTTTTGCCTCTATTAGATTTCCTAAGCACTAGTGTTTTAAGGAACAGGTTAAAAAGAAAATCCTAATGTGATTTTTTTATAATGTGTTTATTCTTTATCTTATCCTAGTGACTAAAATCTTCTCCATGGCTGGATCCCTAATAATATTCCTTTACGTGCTAAGTGGTATCTAGAGAGTGGGATAGGTTTAATAAATACCCTAATCCTAACGTGTACCCTAACCCTAACCCATACCCTAACCCTAACGCGTACCCTAACCCTAACCCAAAACCTAACCCTAACACGTACGCTAATCCTAACCTGTACCCTAAACCAATCCCTAACCCTAAAACTAACCCTAACCCTTACCCTACACCGTACCCGCACCCGTACCCTAACCCGTACCCTAAGACGTACCCTAACCCTAACCCTAACCCATACGCTACGCCGTACCCTCACCCGTACCCTAACCCGTATCCTAAGCCGTACCCTAACCCTAACCCTAACCCTAACCCTAACCCTAACCCATACCCTACGCCATACCCTAACCCGTACACTAACCCGTATCCTAAGCCGTATCCTAACCCTAACCAATACCCTATGCAGTACCCTCACCCGTACCCTCACCCGTACCCTAAGCCGTACCCTAACCCCTACCCTAACCCTAACTCTAACCCTTACCCCTACCCTACGCCGTAACCTGACCCGTACCCTATCTCATACGCTAAGCCGTACCCTAACCCTAACACTAACACTAACCCTAACCCTAACCCTAACCCATACCCTACGCCGTACCCTCACCCGTAACCTAACCCGTACCCTAAGCCGTACCCTAACCCTAACCCTAACCTATACACTACGCCGTACCCTCACCCGTACCCTAACCCGTACCCTAAGCCGTACCCTAACTCTAACCCTAACCCTAACCCTAACCCTTACCCATACCCTGCGCCGTACACTAACCCATACAATAACCTGTATCCTAAGCCTTAACCTAACCCTAACCAATGACCTACACAGTACCCTCACCCGTACCCTAAGCCATACCCTAAACCTAACCCTAACACTAACCCTAACCCTAAACCCTACCCTATGCCGTACCCTCATCCATACCCTATCCCATACCCTAAGCCGTACCCTAACCCTAACACTAACCCTAACCCTAACCCTAACCCTAAACTACCCTTGACTGCTTTTGCCTCCATTAGATTTCCTAAGCACTAGTGTTTTAAGGAACAGGTTAAAAAGAAAATCCTAATGTGATTTTTTTATAATGTGTTTATTCTTTATCTTATCCTAGTGACGAAAATCTTCTCCATGGCTGGACTCTAAATAATATTCCTTTACGTGCTAAGTGGTATCTAGAGAGTGGGATAGGTTTAATAAATACCCTAATCCTAACGTGTACCCTAACCCTAACCCACACCCTAACCCTAATGCGTACCCTAACCCTAACCCAAACCCTAACCCTAACACGTACGCTAATCCTAATCCGTACCCTAAACCAATCCCTAACCCTAAAACTAACCCTAACCCTAACCCTAACCCTAACCAATACGCTACGCCGTACCCTCACCCATACCCTAACCCGTATCCTAAGCCGTACCCTAACCCTAAACCTAACCGTAACCTCTACCCTACGCCGTACCCTCACCCGTACCCTAACCCGTACCCAAAGCCTTACCCTAACCCTAACCCTAACCCTCATCCATACCCAACGCCGTAACCTAACCCATATCCTAACCCGTATCCTAAGCCGTACCCTAACCCTAACCAATAACCTACGCAGTACCCTCACCAGTACCCTCACCCGTATCCTAAGCCCTACCCTAACACTAACCCTAACCCTAACCCTAAACTACCCTTTACTGCTTTTGCCTCCATTAGATTTCCTAAACACTAGTGTTTTAAGGAACAGGTTAAAAAGAAAACCTTATGTGATTTTTTTATAATGTGTTTATTCTTTATCTTATCCTAGTGACTAAAATCTTCTCCATGGCTGAACCCCAAATAATAGTCCTTTACGTGCTAAGTGGTATCTAGAGAGTGGGATAGGTTTAATAAATACCCTAATCCTAAAGTGTACCCTAAACCTAACCCATACCCTAACCCTAATGCGTACCCTAACCCTAACCAAAACCCTAACCCGAACAAGTATGCTAATCCTAACCCGTATCCTAAACCAATCCCTAACCCTAAAACTAACCCTAACCCTAACCCTAACCCTAACCCATAACCTACGCCGTACCCTCACCCGTACCCTCACCCGTACCCTAACCCTAACCCTAACCCTAACCCATACGCTACGCCGTACCCTCACCCGTACCCTAAGCCGTACCCTAACCCTAACCCTAACCCTAACCTTAACCCTAACCCATACCCTACGCCGTAACCTAACCCGTACCCTAACCCGTATTCTAAGCCGTACCCTAACCATAAACAATACCCTACCAAGTACCCTCACCCGTACCCTCACCCGTTCCCTAAGCCATACCCTAACCCTAACCCTAACCCTAAACCATACGCTACGCCGTACCCTCACCCGTACCCTAACCCGTATCCTAAGCCGTACCCTAACCCTAACCCTAACCCTAAACTATACCCTACGCCGTAACCTCACCCATACCCTAACCCGTACCCTAAGCCGTACCCTAACCCTAACCCTAACCCTAACCCTAACCCATACCGTACGCCATACCCTAACACGTACCCTAACCCGTATCCTAAGCCGTACTCTAACCCTAACCAATAACCTATGCAGTATCCTCACCCATACCCTCACCCGTACCCTAAGCCGTACCCTAACCCTAACCCTAACCCTAACCCTAACCCCTACCCTATGCCATACCCTCACCTGTACCCTATCCCATAACCTAACCCTAACCATATCCCTAACACTAACCCTAACCCTAACCCATAACCTACGCCGTGCCCTCACCCGTACCCTAACCCGTATCCTAAGACGTACCGTAACCCTAACCAATACCCTACGCAGTATCCTCACCCATACCCTCACCCGTACCCTAAGCCGTACCCTAACCCTAACCCTAACCCTAACCCTAACCCCTACCCTATGCCATACCCTCACCTGTACCCTATCCCGTAACCTAAGCCGTACCGTAACCCTAACACTAACCCTAACCCTAACCCATAACCTACGCCGTACCCTCACCCATACCCTAACACGTACCCTAAGACGTACCGTAACCCTAACCCCTACCCTACGCCGTACCCTCACCCGTACCCTATCCCATACCCTAAGCCGTACCCTAACCCTAACACTAACCCTAACCCTAACCCTAACCCTAAACTACCCTTGATTGCTTTTGCCTCTATTAGATTTCCTAAGCACTAGTGTTTTAAGGAACAGGTTAAAAAGAAAATCCTAATGTGATTTTTTTATAATGTGTTTATTCTTTATCTTATCCTAGTGACTAAAATCTTCTCCATGGCTGGATCCCTAATAATATTCCTTTACGTGCTAAGTGGTATCTAGAGAGTGGGATAGGTTTAATAAATACCCTAATCCTAACGTGTACCCTAACCCTAACCCATACCCTAACCCTAACGCGTACCCTAACCCTAAACCAAAACCTAACCCTAACACGTACGCTAATCCTAACCTGTACCCTAAACCAATCCCTAACCCTAAAACTAACCCTAACCCTTACCCTACGCCGTACCCGCACCCGTACCCTAACCCGTACCCTAAGACGTACCCTAACCCTAACCCTAACCCATACGCTACGCCGTACCCTCACCCGTACCCTAACCCGTATCCTAAGCCATACCCTAACCCTAACCCTAACCCTAACCCTAACCCTAACCCTAACCCATACCCTACGCCATACCCTAACCCATACACTAACCCGTATCCTAAGCCGTATCCTAACCCTAACCAATACCCTACGCAGTACCCTCACCCGTACCCTCACCCGTACCCTAAGCCGTACCCTAACCCCAACCCTAACCCTAACTCTAACCCTTACCCCTACCCTACGCCGTACCCTCACCCGTACCCTATCCCATACGCTAAGCCGTACCCTAACCCTAACACTAACACTAACCCTAACCCTAACCCTAACCCTAACCCATACCCTACGCCGTACCCTCACCCGTAACCTAACCCGTACCCTAAGCCGTACCCTAACCCTAACCCTAACCTATACACTACGCCGTACCCTCACCCGTACCCTAACCCGTACCCTAAGCCGTACCCTAACTCTAACCCTAACCCTAACCCTAACCCTTACCCATACCCTGCGCCGTACTCTAACCCATACAATAACCTGTATCCTAAGCCTTAACCTAACCCTAACCAATGACCTACACAGTACCCTCACCCGTACCCTAAGCCATACCCTAACCCTAACCCTAACACTAACCCTAACCCTAAACCCTACCCAATGCCGTACACTCACCCATACCCTATCCCATACCCTAAGCCGTACCCTAACCCTAACACTAACCCTAACCCTAACCCTAACCCTAAACTACCCTTGACTGCTTTTGCCTCCATTAGATTTCCTAAGCACTAGTGTTTTAAGGAACAGGTTAAAAAGAAAATCCTAATGTGATTTTTTTATAATGTGTTTATTCTTTATCTTATCCTAGTGACGAAAATCTTCTCCATGGCTGGACCCTAAATAATATTCCTTTACGTGCTAAGTGGTATCTAGAGAGTGGGATAGGTTTAATAAATACCCTAATCCTAACGTGTACCCTAACCCTAACCCACACCCTAACCGTAATGCGTACCCTAACCCTAACCCAAACCCTAACACTAACACGTACGCTAATCCTAACCCGTACCCTAAACCAATCCCTAACCCTAAAACTAACCCTAACCCTTACCCAACCCTAACCCATACGCTACGCCGTACCCTCACCCATACCCTAACCCGTATCCTAAGCCGTACCCTAACCCTAAACCTAACCCTAACCTCTACCCTACGCCGTACCCTCACCCGTACCCTAACCCGTACCCAAAGCCTTACCCTAACCCTAACCCTAACCCTCACCCATACCTAACGCCGTAACCTAACCCATATCCTAACCCGTATCCTAAGCCGTACCCTAACCCTAACCAATAACCTACGCAGTACCCTCACCAGTACCCTCACCCGTATCCTAAGCCCTACCCTAACCCTAACCCTAACCCTAACCCTAAACTACCCTTTACTGCTTTTGCCTCCATTAGATTTCCTAAACACTAGTGTTTTAAGGAACAGGTTAAAAAGAAAACCTTATGTGATTTTTTTATAATGTGTTTATTCTTTATCTTATCCTAGTGACTAAAATCTTCTCCATGGCTGAACCCCAAATAATATTCCTTTACGTGCTAAGTAGTATGTAGAGAGTGGGATAGGTTTAATAAATACCCTAATCCTAAAGTGTACCCTAAACCTAACCCACACCCTAACCCTAACCCGTACCCTAACCCTAACCAAAACCCTAACCCGAACAAGTATGCTAATCCTAACCCGTACCCTAAACCAATACCTAACTCTAAAACTAACCCTAACCCTAACCCTAACCCATAAACTACGCCGTACCCTCACCCGTACCCTAACCCGTACCCTAAGCCGTACCCTAACCCTAACACTAACCCTAACCCTAACCGCTACCCTACGCCGTACCCTCACCCGTACCCTATCCCATACCCTAAGCCGTACCCTAACACTAACACTAACCCTAACCCTAACCCTAACCCTAAACTACCCTTGATTGCTTTTGCTCTATTAGATTTCCTAAGCACTAGTGTTTTAAGGAACAGGTTAAAAAGAAAATCCTAATGTGATTTTTTTATAATGTGTTTATTCTTTATCTTATCCTAGTGACAAAAACTTCTCCATGGCTGGATCCCTAATAATATTCCTTTACGTGCTAAGTGGTATCTAGAGAGTGGGATAGGTTTAATAAATACCCTAATCCTAACGTGTACCCTAACCCTAACACATACCCTAACCCTAACGCGTACCCTAACCCTAACCCAAAACCTAACCCTAACACGTACGCTAATCCTAACCTGTACCCTAAACCAATCCCTAACCCTAAAACTAACCCTATCCCTTACCCTACGCCGTACCCGCACCCGTACCCTAACCCGTACCCTAAGACGTACCCTAACCCTAACCCTAACCCATACGCTACGCCGTACCCTCACCCGTACCCTAACCCGTATCCTAAGCCATACCCTAACCCTAACCCTAACCCTAACCCTAACCCTAACCCTAACCCATACCCTACGCCATACCCTAACCCATACACTAACCCGTATCCTAAGCCGTATCCTAACCCTAACCAATACCCTACGCAGTACCCTCACCCGTACCCTCACCCGTACCCTAAGCCGTACCCTAACCCCAACCCTAAACCTAACTCTAACCCTTACCCCTACCCTACGCCGTACCCTCACCCGTACCCTATCCCATACGCTAAGCCGTACCCTAACCCTAACACTAACACTAACCCTAACCCTAACCCTAACCCTAACCCATACCCTACGCCGTACCCTCACCCGTAACCTAAACCGTACCCTAAGCCGTACCCTAACCCTAACCCTAACCTATACACTACGCCGTACCCTCACCCGTACCCTAACCCGTACCCTAAGCCGTACCCTAACTCTAACCCTAACCCTAACCCTAACCCTTACCCATACCCTGCGCCGTACCCTAACCCATACAATAACCTGTATCCTAAGCCTTAACCTAACCCTAACCAATGACCTACACAGTACCCTCACCCGTACCCTAAGCCATACCCTAACCCTAACCCTAACACTAACCCTAACCCTAAACCCTACCCAATGCCGTACACTCACCCATACCCTATCCCATACCCTAAGCCGTACCCTAACCCTAACACTAACCCTAACCCTAAACCTAACCCTAAACTACCCTTGACTGCTTTTGCCTCCATTAGATTTCCTAAGCACTAGTGTTTTAAGGAACAGGTTAAAAAGAAAATCCTAATGTGATTTTTTTATAATGTGTTTATTCTTTATCTTATCCTAGTGACGAAAATCTTCTCCATGGCTGGACCCTAAATAATATTCCTTTACGTGCTAAGTGGTATCTAGAGAGTGGGATAGGTTTAATAAATACCCTAATCCTAACGTGTACCCTAACCCTAACCCACACCCTAACCCTAATGCGTACCCTAACCCTAACCCAAACCCTAACACTAACACGTACGCTAATCCTAACCCGTACCCTAAACCAATCCCTAACCCTAAAACTAACCCTAACCCTTACCCTAACCCTAAACCATACGCTACGCCGTACCCTCACCCATAACCTAACCCGTATCCTAAGCCGTACCCTAACCCTAAACCTAACCCCAACCTCTACCCTATGCTGTACCCTCACCCGTACCCTAACCCGTACCCAAAGCCTTACCCTAACCCTAACCCTAACCCTCACCCATACCTAACGCCGTAACCTAACCCATATCCTAACCCGTATCCTAAGCCGTACCCTAACCCTAACCAATAACCTACGCAGTACCCTCACCAGTACCCTCACCCGTATCCTAAGCCCTACCCTAACCCTAACCCTAACCCTAACCCTAAACTACCCTTTACTGCTTTTGCCTCCATTAGATTTCCTAAACACTAGTGTTTTAAGGAACAGGTTAAAAAGAAAACCTTATGTGATTTTTTTATAATGTGTTTATTCTTTATCTTATCCTAGTGACTAAAATCTTCTCCATGGCTGAACCCCAAATAATATTCCTTTACGTGCTAAGTGGTATGTAGAGAGTGGGATAGGTTTAATAAATACCCTAATCCTAAAGTGTACCCTAAACCTAACCCACACCCTAACCCTAACCCGTACCCTAACCCTAACCAAAACCCTAACCCGAACAAGTATGCTAATCCTAACCCGTACCCTAAACCAATACCTAACTCTAAAACTAACCCTAACCGTAACCCTAACCCATAAACTACGCCGTACCCTCACCCGTACCCTAACCCGTACATTAAGCCGTACCCTAACCCTAACCCTAACCCTAACCCATACGCTACGCCGTACCCTCACACGTACCCTAACCCGTACCCTAAGCCGTACCCTAACCCGTACCCTAATCCGTACCCTAACCCTAACCCTAACCCTAACCCTAACCCTAACCCATACCGTACGCCATACCCTAACACGTACCCTAACCCGTATCCTAAGCCGTACTCTAAACCTAACCAATACCCTATGCAGTATCCTCACCCATACCCTCACCCGTACCCTAAGCCGCAACCTAACCCTAACCCTTACCCTAACCCTAACCCCTACCCTATGCCATACCCTCACCTGTACCCTATCCCATAACCTAACCCTAACCATATCCCTAACACTAACCCTAACCCTAACCCATAACCTACGCCGTACCCTCACCCGTACCCTAACCCGTATCCTAAGACGTACCGTAACCCTAACCAATACCCTACGCAGTATCCTCACCCATACCCTCACCCGTACCCTAAGCCGTACCCTAACCCTAACCCTAACCCAAACCCTAACCCTAACACGTACGCTAATCCTAACCCGTACCCTAAACCAATCCCTAACCCTATAACTAACCCTAACCCTTACCCTAACCCTAAAATACCCTTTACTGCTTTTGCCTCCATTAGATTTCCTAAACACTAGTGTTTTAAGGAACAGGTTAAAAAGAAAACCTTATGTGATTTTTTTATAATGTGTTTATTCTTTATCTTATCCTAGTGACTAAAATCTTCTCCATGGCTGAACCCCAAATAATATTCCTTTACGTGCTAAGTGGTATCTAGAGAGTGGGATAGGTTTAATAAATACCCTAATCCTAAAGTGTACCCTAAATCTAACCCATACCCTAACCCTAACGTGTACCCTAACCCTAACCAAAACCCTAACCCGAACAAGTATGCTAATCCTAACCCGTACCCTAAACCAATCCCTAACCCTAAAACTAACCCTAACCCTAACCCTAACCCTAACCCATAACCTACGCCGTACCCTCACCCGTACCCTAACCCGTACCTTAAGCCGTACCCTAACCCTAACCCTAACCCTAACCCATACGCTACGCCGTACCCTCACCCGTACCCTAAACCGTATCCTAAGCCGTACCCTAACCCTAACCCTAACCCTAACCCTAACCGCTACCCTACGCTGTACCCTATCCCATACCCTAAGCGGTACCCTAAACCTAACACTAACCCTAAACCTAACCCTAACCCCTACCCTACGCCGTACCCTCACCCGTAACCTATCCCATACCCTAAGCCGTACCCTAACCCTAACACTAACCCTAACCCTAAACCTAACCCCTACCCTACGCCGTACCCTCACCCGTACCCTATCCCATACCCTAAGCCATACCCTAACCCTAACCCTAACCCTAACATATACACTACGCCATACCCTCACCCGTACCCTAACCCGTACCCTAAGCCGAACCCTAACCCTAACCCTAACCCTAACCTATACACTACTCCTTACCCTCACCCGTACCCTAAGCCGTACCCTAAGCTGTACCCTAACCCTAACCCTAACCTTAACCCTAACCCATACCCTTCGCCGTAACCTAACCCGTACCCTAACCCGTATTCTAAGCCGTACCCTAACCATAACCAATAGCCTACAGAGTACCCTCACCCGTACCCTCACCCGTACCCTAAGCCATACCCTAACCCTAACTCTAACCCTAACCTATACACTACGCCATACCCTCACCCGTACCCTAACCCGTACCCTAAGCCGTACCCTAACCCTAACCCTAACCCTAAACCATACGCTACGCCGTACCCTCACCCGTACCCTAACCCGTATCCTAAGCCGTACCCTACCCCTAACCCTAACCCTAAACTATACCCTACGCCGTAACCTCACCCGTACCCTAACCCGTACCCTAAGCCGTACCCTAACCCTAACCCTAACCCTAACCCTAAACCTAACCCTAACCCATACCGTACGCCATACCCTAACACGTACCATAACCCTTATCCTAAGCCGTACCCTAACCCTAACCAATACCCTACGCAGTATCCTCACCCAAACCCTCACCCGTACCCTAAGCCGTACCCTAACCCTAACCCTAACCCTAACCCTAACCCCTACCCTATGCCATACCCTCACCTGTACCCTATCCCATAACCTAAGCCGTACCATAACCCTAACACTAACCCTAACCCTAACCCATAACCTACGCCGTACCCTCACCCGTACCCTAACCCGTATCCTAAGCCATACCCTAAACCTAACCCTAACACTAACCCTAACCCTAACCCATAACCTACGCCGTACCCTCACCCGTACCCTGACACGTACCCTAAGACGTACCGTAACCCTAACCCTAACACTAACCCTAACCCTAACCCACACTCTACGCCGTACCCTAACCCGTACCCTAACACGTATCCTAAGCCATACCCTAAACCTAACCAATACCCTACGCAGTACCCTCACCCGTACCCTCACCCGTACTTTAAGCCATACCCTAACTCTAACCCTAACCCTAACCCTAACCCCTACCCTATGCCGTACCCTCACCCGTACCCTATCCCATATGCTAAGCCGTACCCTAACCCTAACACTAACACTAACCCTAACCCTAACCCTAACCCTTACCCTACGCCGTACCCTCACCCGTAACCTAACCCGTACCCTAAGCCGTACCCTAACCCTAACCCTAACCTATACACTACGCCGTACCCTCACCCGTACCCTAACCCGTACCCTAAGCCGTACCCTAACCCTAACCCTAACCCTAACCCTAACCCATAACCTACGCCGTACCCTCATCTGTACCCTAACACGTACCCTAAGACGTACCGTAACCCTAACCCTAACACTAACCCTAACCCTAACCCACACTCTACGGCGTACCCTAACCCGTACCCTAACACGTATCCTAAGCCGTACCCTAACCCTAACCAATACCCTACGCAGTACCCTCACCCGTACCCTCACCCGTAACCTAAACCGTACCCTAAGCCATACCCTAACCCTAACCCTAACCTATACACTACGCCGTACCCTCACCCGTACCCTAACCCGTACCTTAAGCCGTACCCTAACTCTAACCCTAACCCTAACCCTAACCCTTACCCATACCCTGCGCCGTACCCTAACCCATACAATAACCTGTATCCTAAGCCTTAACCTAACCCTAACCAATGACCTACACAGTACCCTCACCCGTACCCTAAGACATACCCTAACCCTAACCCTAACACTAACCTTAACCCTAAACCCTACCCTATGCCGTATCCTCACACATACCCTATCCCATACCCTAAGCCGTACCCTAACCCTAACACTAACCCTAACCCTAACCCTAACCCTAAACTACCCTTGACTGCTTTTGCCTCCATTAGATTTCCTAAGCACTAGTGTTTTAAGGAACAGGTTAAAAAGAAAATCCTAATGTGATTTTTTTATAATGTGTTTATTCTTTATCTTATCCTAGTGACGAAAATCTTCTCCATGGCTGGACCCTAAATAATATTCCTTTACGTGCTAAGTGGTATCTAGAGAGTGGGATAGGTTTAATAAATACCCTAATCCTAACGTGTACCCTAACCCTAACCCATACCCTAACCCTAATGCGTACCCTAACCCTAACCCAAACCCTAACCCTAACACGTACGCTAATCCTAACCCGTACCCTAAATCAATCCCTAACCCTAAAACTAACCCTAACCCTAACCCTAACCCTAACCCATACGCTACGCCGTACCCTCACCCATACCCTAACCCGTATCCTAAGCCGTACCCTAATCCTAAACCTAACCCTAACCTCTACCCTACGCCGTACCCTCACCCGTACCCTAACCCGTACCCAAGGCCTTACCCTAACCTTAACCCTAACCCTCACCCATATCCAACGCTGTAACCTAACCCATATCCTAACCCGTATCCTAAGCCGTACCCTAACCCTAACCAATAACCTATGCAGTACCCTCACCAGTACCCTCACCCGTATCCTAAGTCCTACCCTAACCCTAACCCTAACCCTAACCCTAAACTACCCTTTACTGCTTTTGCCTCCATTAGATTTCCTAAACACTAGTGTTTTAAGGAACAGGTTAAAAAGAAAACCTTATGTGATTTTTTTATAATGTGTTTATTCTTTATCTTATCCTAGTGACTAAAATCTTCTCCATGGCTGAACCCCAAATAATATTCCTTTACGTGCTAAGTGGTATCTAGAGAGTGGGATAGGTTTAATAAATACCCTAATCCTAAAGTGTACCCTAAACCTAACCCATACCCTAACCCTAACGCGTACTCTAACCCTAACCAAAACCCTAACCCGAACACATATGCTAATCCTAACCCGTACCCTAAACCAATCCCTAACCCTAACCCTAACCCTAATCCATAACCTACACCGTACCCTCACCCGTAACCTAACCCGTACCCTAAGCCATACCCTAACCCTAACCCTAACCCTAAACCATAGGCTACGCCGTACCCTCACCCGTACCCTAACCCGTATCCTAAGACGTACCCTAACCCTAAACCTAACCCTAAACTATACCCTACGCCGTAACCTCACCCGTACCCTAACCCGTACCCTAAGCCGTACCCTAACCCTAACCCTAACCCTAACCCTAACCCTAACCCATACCGTACGCCATACCCTAACACGTACCCTAACCCATATCCTAAGCCGTACCCTAACCCTAACCAATACCCTACGCAGTATCCTCACCCATACCCTCACCCGAACCCTAAGCCGTACCCTAACCCTTACCCTAACCCTAACCCTAACCCTAACCCCTACCCTATGCCATACCCTCACCTGTACCCTATCCCATAACCTAAACCGTACCATAACCCTAACACTAACCCTAACCCTAAACCATAACCTATGCCGTACCCTCACCCGTACACTAACCCGTATCCTAAGCCGTACCCTAACCCTAACCCTAACCCTAACCCTAACCCATAACCTACGCCGTACCCTCACCCGTACCCTAACACGTACCCTAAGACGTACCGTAACCCTAACCCTAACACTAACCCTAACCCTAACCCACAGTCTACGCCGTACCCTAACCCGTACCCTAACACGTATCCTAAGCCGTACCCTAACCCTAAGCAATACCCTACGCAGTACCCTCACCCGTACCCTCACCCGTACCCTAAGCCATACCCTAACCCTAACCCGAACCCTAACCCTAACCCCTAACCTACGCCGTACCCTCACCCGTATCCTACCCCATACCCTAAGCCGTACCCTAACCCTAACACTAACCCTAACCCTAACCCTAACCCTAAACTACCCTTGATTGCTTTTGCCTTTATTAGATTTCCTAAGCACTAGTGTTTTAAGGAACAGGTTAAAAAGAAAATCCTAATGTGATTTTTTTATAATGTGTTTATTCTTTATCTTATCCTAGTGACTAAAATCTTCTCCATGGCTGGATCCCTAATAATATTCCTTTACGTGCTAAGTGGTATCTAGAGAGTGGGATAGGTTTAATAAATACCCTAATCCTAACGTGTACCCTAACCCTAACCCATACCGTAACCCTAACGCGTACCCTAACCCTAACCCAAAATCCAACCCTAACACGTACGCTAATCCTAACCCGTACCCTAAACCAATCCCTAACCCTAAAACTAACCCTAACCCTAACCCTAACCCTAAACCTTACCCTACGCCGTACCCTCACCCGTACCCTAACCCGTACCCTAAGACGTACCCTAACCCTAACCCTAACCCATACGCTACGCCATACCCTCACCCGTACCCTAACCCGTATCCTAAGCCGTACCCTAACCCTAAAACTAACCCTAAACTCTACCCTACGCCGTACCGTCACCCGTACCCTAACCCGTACCCAAAGCCTTACCCTAACCCTAACCCTAACCCTCACCCATACCCAACGCCGTAACCTAACCCATATCCTAACCCGTATCCTAAGCCGTACCCTAACCCTAACCAATAACCTACGCAGTACCCTCACCAGTACCCTCACCCGTATCCTAAGCCCTACCCTAACCCTAACCCTTACCCTAACCCTAAAATACCCTTTACTGCTTTTGCCTCCATTAGATTTCCTAAACACTAGTGTTTTAAGGAACAGGTTAAAAAGAAAACCTTATGTGATTTTTTTATAATGTGTTTATTCTTTATCTTATCCTAGTGACTAAAATCTTCTCCATGGCTGAACCCCAAATAATAATCCTTTACGTGCTAAGTGGTATCTAGAGAGTGGGATAGGTTTAATAAATACCCTAATCCTAAAGTGTACCCTAAACCTAACCCATATCCTAACCCTAACGTGTACCCTAACCCTAACCAAAACCCTAACCCGAACAAGTATGCTAATCCTAACCCGTACCCTAAACCAATCCCTAACCCTAAAACTAACCCTAACCCTAACCCTAACCCATAACCTACGCCGTACCCTCACCCGTACCCTAACCCGTACCCTAAGCCGTACCCTAACCCTAACCCTAACCCTAACCCATACGCTACGCCGTACCCTCACCCGTACCCTAAACCGTATCCTAAGCCGTACCCTAACCCTAACCCTAACCCTAACCCTAACCGCTACCCTACGCTGTACCCTATCCTATACTCTAAGCGGTACCCTAAACCTAACACTAACCCTAAACCTAACCATAACCCTTACCCTACGCCGTACCCTCACCCGTAACCTATCCCATACCCTAAGCCGTACCCTAACCCTAACACTAACCCTAACCCTAAACCTAACCCCTACCCTACGCCGTACCCTCACCCGTACCCTATCCCATACCCTAAGCCGTACCCTAACCCTAACCCTAACCCTAACATATACACTACGCCATACCCTCACCCGTACCCTAACCCGTACCCTAAGCCGAACCCTAACCCTAACCCTAACCCTAACCTATACACTACTCCTTACCCTCACCCGTACCCTAAGCCGTACCCTAAGCCGTACCCTAACCCTAACCCTAACCTTAACCCTAACCCATACCCTACGCCGTAACCTAACCCGTACCCTAACCCGTATTCTAAGCCGTACCCTAACCATAACCAATAGCCTACAGAGTACCCTCACCCGTACCCTCACCCGTACCCTAAGCCATACCCTAACCCTAACACTAACCCTAACCTATACACTATGCCATACCCTCACCCGTACCCTAACCCGTACCCTAAGCCGTACCCTAACCCTAACCCTAACCCTAAACCATACGCTACGCCGTACCCTCTTCCGTACCCTAACCCGTATCCTAAGCCGTACCCTAACCCTAACCCTAACCCTAAACTATACCCTACGCCGTAACCTCACCCGTACCCTAACCCGTACCCTAAGCCGTAACCTAACCCTAACCCTAACCCTAACCCTAAACCTAACCCTAACCCATACCGTACGCCATACCCTAACACGTACCATAACCCTTATCCTAAGCCGTACCCTAACCCTAACCAATACCCTACGCAGTATCCTCACCCAAACCCTCACCCGTACCCTAAGCCGTACCCTAACCCTAACCCTAACCCTAACCCTAACCCTAACCCCTATCCTATGCCATACCCTCACCTGTACCCTATCCCATAACCTAAGCCGTACCATAACCCTAACACTAACCCTAACCCTAACCCATAACCTACGCTGTACCCTCACCCGTACCCTAACCCGTATCCTAAGCCGTACCCTAAACCTAACCCTAACACTAACCCTAACCCTAACCCATAACCTACGCCGTACCCTCACCCGTACCCTAACACGTACCCTAAGACGTACCGTAACCCTAACCCTAACACTAACCCTAACCCTAACCCACACTCTACGCCGTACCCTAACCCGTACCCTAACACGTATCCTAAGCCATACCCTAACCCTAACCAATACCCTACGCAGTACCCTCACCCGTACCCTCACCCGTACCTTAAGCCATACCCTAACTCTAACCCTAACCCTAACCCTAACCCCTACCCTATGCCGTACCCTCACCCGTACCCTATCCCATACGCTAAGCCGTACCCTAACCCTAACACTAACACTAACCCTAACCCTAACCCTAACCCTTACCCTACGCCGTACCCTCACCCGTACCCTAAGCCGTACCCTAACTCTAACCCTAACCCTAACCCTAACCCTTACCCATACCCTGCGCCGTACCCTAACCCATACAATAACCCGTATCCTAAGCCTTAACCTAACCCTAACCAATGACCTACGCAGTACCCTCACCCGTACCCTCACCCGTACCTTAAGCCATACCCTAACTCTAACCCTAACCCTAACCCTAACCCCTACCCTATGCCGTACCCTATCCCATACGCTAAGCCGTACCCTAACCCTAACACTAACACTAACCCTAACCCTAACCCTAACACTTACCCTATGCCGTACCCTCACCCGTACCCTAAGCCGTACCCTAACTCTAACCCTAACCCTAACCCTAACCCTTACCCATACCCTGCGCCGTACCCTAACCCATACAATAACCCGTATCCTAAGCCTTAACCTAACCCTAACCAATGACCTACACAGTACCCTCACCCGTACCCTAAGCCATACCCTAACCCTAACCCTAACACTAACCCTAACCCTAAACCCTACCCTATGCCGTACCCTCACCCATACCCTATCCCATACCCTAAGCTGTACCCTAACCCTAACACTAACCCTAACCCTAACCCTAAACTACCCTTGACTGCTTTTGCCTCCATTAGATTTCCTAAGCACTAGTGTTTTAAGGAACAGGTTAAAAAGAAAATCCTAATGTGATTTTTTTATAATGTGTTTATTCTTTATCTTATCCTAGTGACGAAAATCTTCTCCATGGCTGGACCCTAAATAATATTCCTTTACGTGCTAAGTGGTATCTAGAGAGTGGGATAGGTTTAATAAATACCCTAATCCTAACGTGTACCCTAACCCTAACCCATACCCTAACCCTAATGCGTACCCTAACCCTAACCCAAACCCTAACCCTAACACGTACGCTAATCCTAACCCGTACCCTAAACCAATCCCTAACCCTAAAACTAACCCTAACCCTAACCCTAACCCTAACCCATACGCTACGCCGTACCCTCACACATACCCTAACCCGTATCCTAAGCCGTACCCTAAACCTAAACCTAACCCTAACCTCTACCCTACGCCGTACCCTCACCCGTACCCTAACCCGTACCCAAAGCCTTACCCTAACCCTAACCCTAACCCTCACCCATACCCAACGCCGTAACCTAACCCATATCCTAACCCGTATCCTAAGCCGTACCCTAACCCTAACCAATAACCTACGCAGTACCCTCACCAGTACCCTCACCCGTATCCTAAGCCCTACCCTAACCCTAACCCTAACCCTAACCCTAAACTACCCTTTACTGCTTTTGCCTCCATTAGATTTCCTAAACACTAGTGTTTTAAGGAAAAGGTTAAAAAGAAAACCTTATGTGATTTTTTTATAATGTGTTTATTCTTTATCTTATCCTAGTGACTAAAATCTTCTCCATGGCTGGATCGCTAATAATATTCCTTTACGTGCTAAGTGGTATCTAGAGAGTGGGATAGGTTTAATAAATACCCTAATCCTAAAGTGTACCCTAAACCTAACCCATACCCTAACCCTAACGCGTACCCTAACCCTAACCAAAACCCTAACCCGAACACGTATGCTAATCCTAACCCGTACCCTAAACCAATCCCTAACCATAAAACTAACCCTAACCCTAACCCTAACCCTAACCCATAACCTACACCGTACCCTCACCCGTACCCTAACCCGTACCCTAAGCCGTACCCTAACCCTAACACTAACCCTAAACCATACGCTACGCCGTACCCTCACCCGTACCCTAACCCGTATCCTAAGCCGTACCCTAACCCTAACCCTAACCCTAAACTATACCCTACGCCGTAAACTCACCCGTACCCTAACCCGTACCCTACGCCGTACCCTAACCCTAACCCTAACCCTAACCCTAACCCTAACCCTAACCCATACCGTACGCCATACCCTAACACGTACCCTAACCCGTATCCTAAGCCGTACCCTAACCCTAACCAATACCCTACGCAGTATCCTCACCCATACCCTCACCCGTACCCTAAGCTGTACCCTAACCCTAACCCTAAACCTAACCCTAACCCTAACCCCTACCCTATGCCATACCCTCACCTGTACCCTATCCCATAACATATGCCGTACCATAACCCTAACCCTAACCCTAACCCTAACCCATAACCTACGCCGTACCCTCACCCGTACCCTAACACGTACCCTAAGACGTACCGTAACCCTAACCCTAACACTAACCCTAACCCTAACCCACACTCTACGCCGTACCCTAACCCGTACCCTAACACGTATCCTAAGCCGTACACTAACCCTAACCAATACCCTACGCAGTAACCTCACCCGTACCCTCACCCGTACCCTAAGCCGTACTCTAACCCTAACCCTAACCCTAACCCTAACCCCTACCCTACGCCGTTCCCTCACCCGTACCCTATCCCATACCCTAAGCCGTACCCTAACCCTAACACTAACCCTAACCCTAACCCTAACCCTAAACTACCCTTGATTGCTTTTGCCTCTATTAGATTTCCTAAGCACTAGTGTTTTAAGGAACAGGTTAAAAAGAAAATCCTAATGTGATTTTTTTATAATGTGTTTATTCTTTATCTTATCCTAGTGACTAAAATCTTCTCCATGGCTGGATCCCTAATAATATTCCTTTACGTGCTAAGTGGTATCTAGAGAGTGGGATAGGTTTAATAAATACCCTAATCCTAACGTGTACCCTAACCCTAACCCATACCCTAACCCTAACGCGTACCCTAACCCTAACCCAAAACCTAACCCTAACACGTACGCTAATCCTAACCTGTACCCTAAACCAATCCCTAACCCTAAAACTAACCCTAACCCTTACCCTACACCGTACCCGCACCCGTACCCTAACCCGTACCCTAAGACGTACCCTAACCCTAACCCTAACCCATACGCTACGCCGTACCCTCACCCGTACCCTAACCCGTATCCTAAGCCGTACCCTAACCCTAACCCTAACCCTAACCCTAACCCTAACCCATACCCTACGCCATACCCTAACCCGTACACTAACCCGTATCCTAAGCCGTATCCTAACCCTAACCAATACCCTATGCAGTACCCTCACCCGTACCCTCACCCGTACCCTAAGCCGTACCCTAACCCCTACCCTAACCCTAACTCTAACCCTTACCCCTACCCTACGCCGTAACCTGACCCGTACCCTATCTCATACGCTAAGCCGTACCCTAACCCTAACACTAACACTAACCCTAACCCTAACCCTAACCCATACCCTACGCCGTACCCTCACCCGTAACCTAACCCGTACCCTAAGCCGTACCCTAACCCTAACCCTAACCTATACACTACGCCGTACCCTCACCCGTACCCTAACCCGTACCCTAAGCCGTACCCTAACTCTAACCCTAACCCTAACCCTAACCCTTACCCATACCCTGCGCCGTACACTAACCCATACAATAACCTGTATCCTAAGCCTTAACCTAACCCTAACCAATGACCTACACAGTACCCTCACCCGTACCCTAAGCCATACCCTAAACCTAACCCTAACACTAACCCTAACCCTAAACCCTACCCTATGCCGTACCCTCATCCATACCCTATCCCATACCCTAAGCCGTACCCTAACCCTAACACTAACCCTAACCCTAACCCTAACCCTAAACTACCCTTGACTGCTTTTGCCTCCATTAGATTTCCTAAGCACTAGTGTTTTAAGGAACAGGTTAAAAAGAAAATCCTAATGTGATTTTTTTATAATGTGTTTATTCTTTATCTTATCCTAGTGACGAAAATCTTCTCCATGGCTGGACTCTAAATAATATTCCTTTACGTGCTAAGTGGTATCTAGAGAGTGGGATAGGTTTAATAAATACCCTAATCCTAACGTGTACCCTAACCCTAACCCACACCCTAACCCTAATGCGTACCCTAACCCTAACCCAAACCCTAACCCTAACACGTACGCTAATCCTAATCCGTACCCTAAACCAATCCCTAACCCTAAAACTAACCCTAACCCTAACCCTAACCCTAACCAATACGCTACGCCGTACCCTCACCCATACCCTAACCCGTATCCTAAGCCGTACCCTAACCCTAAACCTAACCGTAACCTCTACCCTACGCCGTACCCTCACCCGTACCCTAACCCGTACCCAAAGCCTTACCCTAACCCTAACCCTAACCCTCATCCATACCCAACGCCGTAACCTAACCCATATCCTAACCCGTATCCTAAGCCGTACCCTAACCCTAACCAATAACCTACGCAGTACCCTCACCAGTACCCTCACCCGTATCCTAAGCCCTACCCTAACACTAACCCTAACCCTAACCCTAAACTACCCTTTACTGCTTTTGCCTCCATTAGATTTCCTAAACACTAGTGTTTTAAGGAACAGGTTAAAAAGAAAACCTTATGTGATTTTTTTATAATGTGTTTATTCTTTATCTTATCCTAGTGACTAAAATCTTCTCCATGGCTGAACCCCAAATAATAGTCCTTTACGTGCTAAGTGGTATCTAGAGAGTGGGATAGGTTTAATAAATACCCTAATCCTAAAGTGTACCCTAAACCTAACCCATACCCTAACCCTAATGCGTACCCTAACCCTAACCAAAACCCTAACCCGAACAAGTATGCTAATCCTAACCCGTATCCTAAACCAATCCCTAACCCTAAAACTAACCCTAACCCTAACCCTAACCCTAACCCATAACCTACGACGTACCCTCACCCGTACCCTCACCCGTACCCTAACCCTAACCCTAACCCTAACCCATACGCTACGCCGTACCCTCACCCGTACCCTAAGCCGTACCCTAACCCTAACCCTAACCCTAACCTTAACCCTAACCCATACCCTACGCCGTAACCTAACCCGTACCCTAACCCGTATTCTAAGCCGTACCCTAACCATAAACAATACCCTACCAAGTACCCTCACCCGTACCCTCACCCGTTCCCTAAGCCATACCCTAACCCTAACCCTAACCCTAAACCATACGCTACGCCGTACCCTCACCCGTACCCTAACCCGTATCCTAAGCCGTACCCTAACCCTAACCCTAACCCTAAACTATACCCTACGCCGTAACCTCACCCATACCCTAACCCGTACCCTAAGCCGTACCCTAACCCTAACCCTAACCCTAACCCTAACCCATACCGTACGCCATACCCTAACACGTACCCTAACCCGTATCCTAAGCCGTACTCTAACCCTAACCAATAACCTATGCAGTATCCTCACCCATACCCTCACCCGTACCCTAAGCCGTACCCTAACCCTAACCCTAACCCTAACCCTAACCCCTACCCTATGCCATACCCTCACCTGTACCCTATCCCATAACCTAACCCTAACCATATCCCTAACACTAACCCTAACCCTAACCCATAACCTACGCCGTGCCCTCACCCGTACCCTAACCCGTATCCTAAGACGTACCGTAACCCTAACCAATACCCTACGCAGTATCCTCACCCATACCCTCACCCGTACCCTAAGCCGTACCCTAACCCTAACCCTAACCCTAACCCTAACCCCTACCCTATGCCATACCCTCACCTGTACCCTATCCCGTAACCTAAGCCGTACCGTAACCCTAACACTAACCCTAACCCTAACCCATAACCTACGCCGTACCCTCACCCATACCCTAACACGTACCCTAAGACGTACCGTAACCCTAACCCCTACCCTACGCCGTACCCTCACCCGTACCCTATCCCATACCCTAAGCCGTACCCTAACCCTAACACTAACCCTAACCCTAACCCTAACCCTAAACTACCCTTGATTGCTTTTGCCTCTATTAGATTTCCTAAGCACTAGTGTTTTAAGGAACAGGTTAAAAAGAAAATCCTAATGTGATTTTTTTATAATGTGTTTATTCTTTATCTTATCCTAGTGACTAAAATCTTCTCCATGGCTGGATCCCTAATAATATTCCTTTACGTGCTAAGTGGTATCTAGAGAGTGGGATAGGTTTAATAAATACCCTAATCCTAACGTGTACCCTAACCCTAACCCATACCCTAACCCTAACGCGTACCCTAACCCTAAACCAAAACCTAACCCTAACACGTACGCTAATCCTAACCTGTACCCTAAACCAATCCCTAACCCTAAAACTAACCCTAACCCTTACCCTACGCCGTACCCGCACCCGTACCCTAACCCGTACCCTAAGACGTACCCTAACCCTAACCCTAACCCATACGCTACGCCGTACCCTCACCCGTACCCTAACCCGTATCCTAAGCCATACCCTAACCCTAACCCTAACCCTAACCCTAACCCTAACCCTAACCCATACCCTACGCCATACCCTAACCCATACACTAACCCGTATCCTAAGCCGTATCCTAACCCTAACCAATACCCTACGCAGTACCCTCACCCGTACCCTCACCCGTACCCTAAGCCGTACCCTAACCCCAACCCTAACCCTAACTCTAACCCTTACCCCTACCCTACGCCGTACCCTCACCCGTACCCTATCCCATACGCTAAGCCGTACCCTAACCCTAACACTAACACTAACCCTAACCCTAACCCTAACCCTAACCCATACCCTACGCGTACCCTCACCCGTAACCTAACCCGTACCCTAAGCCGTACCCTAACCCTAACCCTAACCTATACACTACGCCGTACCCTCACCCGTACCCTAACCCGTACCCTAAGCCGTACCCTAACTCTAACCCTAACCCTAACCCTAACCCTTACCCATACCCTGCGCCGTACTCTAACCCATACAATAACCTGTATCCTAAGCCTTAACCTAACCCTAACCAATGACCTACACAGTACCCTCACCCGTACCCTAAGCCATACCCTAACCCTAACCCTAACACTAACCCTAACCCTAAACCCTACCCAATGCCGTACACTCACCCATACCCTATCCCATACCCTAAGCCGTACCCTAACCCTAACACTAACCCTAACCCTAACCCTAACCCTAAACTACCCTTGACTGCTTTTGCCTCCATTAGATTTCCTAAGCACTAGTGTTTTAAGGAACAGGTTAAAAAGAAAATCCTAATGTGATTTTTTTATAATGTGTTTATTCTTTATCTTATCCTAGTGACGAAAATCTTCTCCATGGCTGGACCCTAAATAATATTCCTTTACGTGCTAAGTGGTATCTAGAGAGTGGGATAGGTTTAATAAATACCCTAATCCTAACGTGTACCCTAACCCTAACCCACACCCTAACCGTAATGCGTACCCTAACCCTAACCCAAACCCTAACACTAACACGTACGCTAATCCTAACCCCGTACCCTAAACCAATCCCTAACCCTAAAACTAACCCTAACCCTTACCCAACCCTAACCCATACGCTACGCCGTACCCTCACCCATACCCTAACCCGTATCCTAAGCCGTACCCTAACCCTAAACCTAACCCTAACCTCTACCCTACGCCGTACCCTCACCCGTACCCTAACCCGTACCCAAAGCCTTACCCTAACCCTAACCCTAACCCTCACCCATACCTAACGCCGTAACCTAACCCATATCCTAACCCGTATCCTAAGCCGTACCCTAACCCTAACCAATAACCTACGCAGTACCCTCACCAGTACCCTCACCCGTATCCTAAGCCCTACCCTAACCCTAACCCTAACCCTAACCCTAAACTACCCTTTACTGCTTTTGCCTCCATTAGATTTCCTAAACACTAGTGTTTTAAGGAACAGGTTAAAAAGAAAACCTTATGTGATTTTTTTATAATGTGTTTATTCTTTATCTTATCCTAGTGACTAAAATCTTCTCCATGGCTGAACCCCAAATAATATTCCTTTACGTGCTAAGTAGTATGTAGAGAGTGGGATAGGTTTAATAAATACCCTAATCCTAAAGTGTACCCTAAACCTAACCCACACCCTAACCCTAACCCGTACCCTAACCCTAACCAAAACCCTAACCCGAACAAGTATGCTAATCCTAACCCGTACCCTAAACCAATACCTAACTCTAAAACTAACCCTAACCCTAACCCTAACCCATAAACTACGCCGTACCCTCACCCGTACCCTAACCCGTACCCTAAGCCGTACCCTAGACCCTAACACTAACCCTAACCCTAACCGCTACCCTACGCCGTACCCTCACCCGTACCCTATCCCATACCCTAAGCCGTACCCTAACACTAACACTAACCCTAACCCTAACCCTAACCCTAAACTACCCTTGATTGCTTTTGCTCTATTAGATTTCCTAAGCACTAGTGTTTTAAGGAACAGGTTAAAAAGAAAATCCTAATGTGATTTTTTATAATGTGTTTATTCTTTATCTTATCCTAGTGACAAAAACTTCTCCATGGCTGGATCCCTAATAATATTCCTTTACGTGCTAAGTGGTATCTAGAGAGTGGGATAGGTTTAATAAATACCCTAATCCTAACGTGTACCCTAACCCTAACACATACCCTAACCCTAACGCGTACCCTAACCCTAACCCAAAACCTAACCCTAACACGTACGCTAATCCTAACCTGTACCCTAAACCAATCCCTAACCCTAAAACTAACCCTATCCCTTACCCTACGCCGTACCCGCACCCGTACCCTAACCCGTACCCTAAGACGTACCCTAACCCTAACCCTAACCCATACGCTACGCCGTACCCTCACCCGTACCCTAACCCGTATCCTAAGCCATACCCTAACCCTAACCCTAACCCTAACCCTAACCCTAACCCTAACCCATACCCTACGCCATACCCTAACCCATACACTAACCCGTATCCTAAGCCGTATCCTAACCCTAACCAATACCCTACGCAGTACCCTCACCCGTACCCTCACCCGTACCCTAAGCCGTACCCTAACCCCAACCCTAAACCTAACTCTAACCCTTACCCCTACCCTACGCCGTACCCTCACCCGTACCCTATCCCATACGCTAAGCCGTACCCTAAACCCTAACACTAACACTAACCCTAACCCTAACCCTAACCCTAACCCATACCCTACGCCGTACCCTCACCCGTAACCTAAACCGTACCCTAAGCCGTACCCTAACCCTAACCCTAACCTATACACTATGCCGTACCCTCACCCGTACCCTAACCCGTACCCTAAGCCGTACCCTAACTCTAACCCTAACCCTAACCCTAACCCTTACCCATACCCTGCGCCGTACCCTAACCCATACAATAACCTGTATCCTAAGCCTTAACCTAACCCTAACCAATGACCTACACAGTACCCTCACCCGTACCCTAAGCCATACCCTAACCCTAACCCTAACACTAACCCTAACCCTAAACCCTACCCAATGCCGTACACTCACCCATACCCTATCCCATACCCTAAGCCGTACCCTAACCCTAACACTAACCCTAACCCTAACCCTAACCCTAAACTACCCTTGACTGCTTTTGCCTCCATTAGATTTCCTAAGCACTAGTGTTTTAAGGAACAGGTTAAAAAGAAAATCCTAATGTGATTTTTTTATAATGTGTTTATTCTTTATCTTATCCTAGTGACGAAAATCTTCTCCATGGCTGGACCCTAAATAATATTCCTTTACGTGCTAAGTGGTATCTAGAGAGTGGGATAGGTTTAATAAATACCCTAATCCTAACGTGTACCCTAACCCTAACCCACACCCTAACCCTAATGCGTACCCTAACCCTAACCCAAACCCTAACACTAACACGTACGCTAATCCTAACCCGTACCCTAAACCAATCCCTAACCCTAAAACTAACCCTAACCCTTACCCTAACCCTAAACCATACGCTACGCCGTACCCTCACCCATAACCTAACCCGTATCCTAAGCCGTACCCTAACCCCTAAACCTAACCCCAACCTCTACCCTATGCTGTACCCTCACCCGTACCCTAACCCGTACCCAAAGCCTTACCCTAACCCTAACCCTAACCCTCACCCATACCTAACGCCGTAACCTAACCCATATCCTAACCCGTATCCTAAGCCGTACCCTAACCCTAACCAATAACCTACGCAGTACCCTCA